>NC_061108.1:133823501-133848501 GCF_015104395.2 Macrobrachium nipponense
TGCAGAGATACTCATTGATACTACATATGAGGCAATAAAGCAGCATACCTACGAAGAAATAAATTACGATATGACAACAGAAAAGCAAATCCCGAAGAGGCTCTACCCAGATCTATACAATGACGGGAAAGAGAAAAAAATAGGACAAGAAAGACAAAATCTGCAACCTTTTGAAAAGAGGGAATTGCAGATTTGGAGAAAGATGTTACTACAAACATCCTAAGATATGTCAAAACTATGAAATATATGGTAAATGTGCATACTTAGATGGATATGGGGATGATTGCAGAGATCTGCATCCAAAAATATGTAAAAACCTAAAGAAGGAAAAGGATGTAAGTTCGACAAAAATGCAAATATATGCACCCTGTAGCCATGAATCATAATCAAATAAATAACCAACCAAGTAATAAAATCCAAAATAAGAAAGAAACAAAATAAAGAGAGAAATCAAGAATATCAGGTAAAAGAGAAAAGCAAACCACCAATGAGATATGCAGAGGTGTCAGCAAAAATTTCAAAGCATCAGCTCCGAAATTCTACTCAAGAGATAATAACTGTATTTATTATGCAAGAGGATATTGCAGAAACGGAGAAAAATTGCAGATTCAGACACAAAATGAATAATTATGATGAAGGAGATCAAATATTATGGAAAAGAAAAGTTGGATTTTTTAATGTCAGAATTTCTGGAAATGAAAAAAAGAAGAACATACCAGAACATGGAAAGAGACATGGGAAAATACTTATTACTATCAGTATTAAATGAAGGAGAAAACACGCAAACCATCATAGTGATGAATGCGCAGGGTTTAGTTACGAGTAACTCAAAAAGAAAAATAGAGTACTTAGAAGAACTAACCCAAAAATGAAAAGAAAATAGATATAATGAATATAAGTGAAACCTGGTATTCCCAAGAGACTGGGAATGATGATCAAATAAAAGGGTTCCAACTTATAGATCAGATAGAAAAAATAGGAATCGGGGGGGAACCGCAATATATGGGAAAGACAAAAAACAAGGAAAAAATATATGAGAAATATAGTAACTCAGAATGTGAACTATAGCGGTAGAATTTGAATCTGAAAAATTGATGAACATAGTAAATATATAGACCTCCTAATACTAAAGAGTTTGACATAATAATTGAAAATTGGATGTATATGTAGAAATCACAAGGACTGGACTATTCTCCTATCTGGTGACTTCAACTTTCCTTTCGTAGAATGGAAAGAACGAATAGGAGATTGTGGTTGTACTTATACATATAAAAAAGCAGAGAGTAATAGTAGTGCAGAAGATAAGAGGCAATTTGAAAAGCTATTAGATATGCTACTAGAATACAACATTCAACAAATAAATCACCTGCCAACAAGAAAGGAAATACTTTAGACTAGTATTTGTGAACGAGATGAATTATGTTAAAGAAATAATAGTTTATAATGCGAGTATTTTCAGGACCATAATGTCATAGATTAAAACAGTTCATTCCAAAGCAAGTGAAAATAGAGATAAGCAAGAAATGAAAAAGTGGGAAGGATATGAAAATACAACTTCTACAGTAAAAAATATAAATGGTCAGAAATTAATGAAGAATTAAACAAAGATTGGGATAACATTTTCGTAAGTGATGACATAACGGGTAAATACGGAGATATTATATAAAATATTGGAGATAATAGTGGAAAAATATATACCGAAGAAGAAAAGTAAACATCATTCATGCATACCAAGAGACAGAAGGATCTTGTCCAGAAAATCAGAATAAGTGGAAAAAAGGTCTTGCAAAAGAAAAAAATGCATGGAAAGTTATAGAACTAAAAATGTAAGATAGAAAATGCAGAACAAAAGATTATACAATCAAAAGAAAATGAAAAACGGGACTTGGAAAGAAAAAACCCTATTAAATATCAAGCAAAAAAAACCCCAAAACTATTATACTCATATGCGAAGAAGATGAATCAAAAGAAGAATAGAAATAGGCCCTCTGAGAATTGAAGGGAGATTAACGAATGAAAAAAAAAATAAAAAAGGGAAATTTGCAACATACTGGCAGAACGATATAAGAGAGAATTCACCCCTAGAATAGATAATGAAGATAATGATATAGAAGTAAGGGATGAAAATAGTGAATATTTAGCTGACATAGATATTAATGAAGCTGATATTGTGCAGGCTATTAATGAAATTAAAAATGGAGCTGCTGCAGGGCCTGATGGAATTCCTGCTATTTTGTTTAAAGAAAGTAGTTCATTCTATCGCAAAGCACTTGCAATATTATTAAGACAAAGTGTAAGATACAGGCAAGATATATGATGAGCACAAATTAGCATATATTACCCCTACTTTCAAAAGTGGATCAAGACTAGCAAGTAATTAATAGGCCTGTGAGTCTAACATCACATATTATGAAAAAGTGTATGAAAGGGTAATTGAAGAAAAATATTATGAAACATTTAATAAAAATAATTTGTTTAATAAAGGACAACATGGTTTCGTACCCGGAAAAAGTACACAAACCCAACTGTTAGTCCACCGTGAAAACATATTCAAAAATATGAAAGCGGAAATGAAACAGATGTGGTTTATTTAGACTTTTGCAAAAGCTTTTGATAAAGTAGACCAATATATTATTAGCGAAGAAAATTAGAAAACAATATCGTGGATAAAGTAGGAAGATGGTTAAAAGAATTTTTACACAATAGAAAACAGATAGTTATTGCAAACGACGAGAAATCGGATGAAGCCAAGGTAATATCCGGTGTGCCGCAAGGTACGGTGTTAGCTGCAATACTGTTTGTTATTATGATTGAAGACATAGACAATAATGTTAAAGATTCGGTAGTGAGTAGTTTCGCAGATGACACAAGAATAAGTAGAGAAATTACTTGTGATGAAGATAGGAACGCTCTACAAAGAGACCTTAACAAAGTATATGATTGGGCAGAGGTAAATAGGATGGTATTTAACTCTGATAAATTTGAATCAATAAATTATGGAGACAGAGAAAGAAAGCTATATGCATATAAGGGACCTAATAATGAGACCATCACAAATAAGGAAGCAGTTAAAGACCTTGGTGTGATGATGAATAGGAACATGTTTATGCAATGATCAAATAGCAACTCTGTTGGCAAAATGTAAAGCAAAAATGGGGAATGTTGTTACGGCACTTCAAAAACAAGAAAAGCTGAACACATGATTATGCTGTATAAAACATATGTTCGTAGTCCACTTGAATATTGCAATATGATATGGTACCCCACACTATCAAAAGGATATTGCACAATAGAGAGTGTACAAAGGTCATTTACAGCTAGAATAGAAGAAGTTAAGGACCTAGACTACTGGGAAAGACTACAATTCTTAAAAATATATAGTCTAGAAAGGAGAAGAGAACGCTACATGATAATTCAGGCATGAAACAGATAGAAGGAATAGCAGAAAATATCATGGAACTAAAAAATCAGAAAGAGCAAGCAGAGGTAGATTAATAGTGCCCAAAACTATACCAGAAAATAAGAAAGCACACAGGCATTAATCCACTACGCACCAGCATCGATAATGCAGCGTCTATTCAATGCGTTGCCAGCTCATCTGAGGATATCAGGAGTGAGCGTAGATGTGTTTAAGAATAAGCTCGACAAATATCTAAACTGCATCCCAGACCATCCAAGATTGGAAGATGCAAAATATACCGGAAGATGTACTAGCAACTCTCTGGTAGACACTAGAGGTGCCTCACACTGAGGGACCTGGGGCAACCCGAACAAGATGTAAGGTCTGTAGGTAAGGTAAGGTCTCCCTCTTTGACGAAGCACCGGGTGGGTGGAAATGATAGGACGTTGGATGTCAACAGAATTTTTTCTTTGGGGGGTTGGGGATGGGGGGTAGGGGGTGGGACCCCAAAAGAAAAGGCGCGTTGGAAGATTGCGAAAGGGAACACCCTCTGATTGAGTTTGGTGTTTGATGTAAGGAGACAGAAAGGGCTTAGAATAACCAGGTAAGGAAGACCGGGAGGGGTGGGGGGGCTGGTTCCCCACAGACTTTTACCAGGTGAGGAGAGGGAGGGACGCTCTATGTTGAGGATGAGGGAGAATAGTTCATGTTGTATCTCCCTCCAAAATCCACAAATTTTATGCATGAAATCCATGGAGATTGTTTTTCTGAACTAACAATCATTTGATGATACTGATCTAACATATCGACTTCGATTTCAAATACACTTAGACCCTTACTGCGTCTACTATACCTAGCGCAAGTTCCTCGTTGGACGAGAGGGTTCTGTGCTCGCCTACTGATTGGGTAGTACCGAGTTCGATTCCCCGCTCTGCCAACGTGGAATCAAAGGAATTTATTTCTGGTGATTAGAAATTAATTTCGGTTCGGATTTCACAGTAAGCTGTAGGTCCCGCTGCTAGGAAACCAGTTGGTTCCTAGCCACGTGAAAATATCTCAGATCCTTCGGGCCAGCCCTAGGAGAGCTGTTAATCAGCTCAGTGGTCTGGTTAAACTAAGATATACTTAACTTAACTATATCTGTCGCAAAGCTGTAAAATTACATACATTGACCTGTATCTAAGAGCAAGATATTTCTCCAATGGGAAATGGTGTGGTAACGTAGTACCAATGGCTATCACCAGTTCTATAACAGATCTACATGAAGATTATTCGAATATACACGGGCGAGTAAAATCAAAATCTGAATAAAAAACAAGAATCCAAAATGGAAATCAGAGCAAAATCCACAGATCTGAAAAAGTCAAAATACAATTTTACTAAATTCTGGCCACGCAGCGCTAAGACAGTGAAAAGAGCGAGTTGAAGTGGTTGGACAGCAAGATAAAACGCTCCAGAAAAGAGAGATTGTGTAGAAGGATGTAAAGGTGGAAGAGCTGCACTTAGAATTGTTAGAGAGGTTGCAATGCAAAACTGAAGAAACTAAGAAGCAATGAATGCAAAGCAAAACGTCTAGAAATGTGGATAAATAAGAGAAAGCGAAAATTTACAAATTTGACAGACAACCTGCTTTACTCTTGAGCGCAAGATGGAGGAACTGAAGAAACCCAGAGTAGACAGACGAATTTCAAGATGAAATGTTACTAATCTTCGTCTTCCTTCACGGAGGCACCATTGGACGTCACGACATTTCTACCCATTTTATCTCGTTTCTTAAAAGCGTCAGAAGATGGATTCCACGGTCCACCTTTGGGCTCAGTAATATTTCATAAGGGGAGAGGATGGCAGAATTATTCTCCTTAAAGAAAAAAAAAAGGCAAGTCCGCCCTTCCCCTGAAAAAAATGCAATAGAATTAAGACTACCCCTCGGTCAATTAATTCCCATCCCGCCTTCAATTTTCTACCCACCAGAGGATGAAGGAGAACTAAACTGAAGTTCGAACGATGTGGAATGATTCTCCGTTCAAAGCCATGGCGGTGGAAGAGTGAGATTAGATCAATGTTTGGAAATATGCTGGTTGGAACATTGCCCCCTTGCACGAAATGGTGTCTCTGTGGGGGAGGGAGAGTGGGAGGGTGGAGGGAGGGGGGGAATGGAAGGGAGAGGCAGATGGGGGGAGGGTATGGCATAAGGTTATGATATTCTCTCGTGAAAGTTAGTGGTTAGATAATGGTTATATTAGGACGGGTATTTACGGCCGTTTAAATACCTCGTAGCTGGCTGCACGTTTATTTGTCTACGTATGTGTCTTTGCTTCGAATTCATATATATATATATATATATATATATATATATATATATATATATATATATATATATATATATGTGTGTGTGTGTGTGTGTGTGTGTATATACGTATGTATGTATATGTATATATAGACAGATTGTGTGTGTATGCGCTGTATACGTTTGTCTGCTACCTGTTTATTGGTTGGGCGGTAACGTATGGATTTCTAGTACGTAATGGATACTAATTCGTAACTCGAAGGTGAAAAAAACGTTTATTGGTTGAGTGGAAGGATATATCATTTTTTTGCACCCATTTCGTTGTCCTCTCTCTCTCTCTCTCTCTCTCTCTCTCTCTCTCTCTCTCTCTCTCTCGTTCTTCTTCTTCTTCTTCTTCTTCTTTCTTCTTCTTCTTCTTCTACATCTATTTATCCTGTTTATATTGCCTTTCAAGCAGTATCGCCATCAATATTAGTGAGGCTTTGTAGGTTTCATTCCGTGATTCTCAAAATTATGTGCATTAACCTACATATATATATATATATATATATATATATATATATATATATATATATATATATGAAATAATTTATGCACATCGAACCGTGATCCATTTATATATCAATTCAAGCTACAATGTCCTTTAATATCTAAAATTCTTTACCTCCCAAATGATATATTTTCATATATGTACCGAAGGGAATTTTTTTTAATTGATAATAATTTCGTCCCCCCATGGGATCGAACCACCGTCCAAGTGGACGGGGACGAAATCAGGACAGTCATGACGCTATCCAATCAGCCAATCAGAGACGCTATCAAGTTTCATATCGATCTGACCTTACAATCACCCCTGATCTGGATGCTTTCGTAATTAGAATCGATATGGAACCCCGTCTACCATGTTGGCCAATTCGAGCGTGACAGCACGTAGCCTTTTGTTATGAATAATTTATCACATCGAACCGTGATCCTTTATATATCAATTCAAGCTACAAATGTCCTTTAATATCTAAATTCACTTTACCTCCCAAATGATATTTTCATATATGTACCGAAGGGGAATTTTTTAATTGATAATAATTTCGTCCCCCCATGGGATCGAACCACCGTCCAAGTGGACGGGGAACGAAATCAGGAAAGTCAGTGACGCTATCCAATCAGCCAACAGAGACGCTATAAGTTCATATCGATTCTGACCTTACAAATCACCCTCGATCTGGATGCTTTCGTAATTAGAATCGATATGGAATCCCCGTCTACCATGTTGGCCAATTCGAGCGTTTGACAGCACGTAGCCTTTTGTTATGATAATTATCACAATCGACCGTGATTCCATTTAAAAATATATCAATTCAACTACAATGTCTTTAAATATCTAAATTCCACTTTACCTCCAAATGATCAGGAAATATCATAGATGTACCGAATGGGGTTAATTTTTATTGATAATAATTGCGTCCCCCCATGGGATCGAACCACGTCCAATGGACGGGGACGAAATCAGGGACAGTCAGTGACGCTATCAATCAGTCCAACAGAGACGCTATAAGTTCATATCGATTCTGACCTTTACAAATCACCCTCGATCTGGATGCTTTCGTAATTAGAATCGATATGGAACCCCTCTACCATGTTGGCAATTCGAGCGTTTGACAGCATGTAGCCCTTTTGTTATGAATAATTATCACATCGAACCGTGATCCATTTATATATCAAATTCAAGCTACAAATGTCCTTTAATATCTAAATTCACTTTACCTCCCAAATGAATATATTTTCATATATGTACCGAAGGGGAATTTTTTTAATTGATAATAATTTCGTCCCCCCCATGGGATCGAACCACCGGTCCAGTGGACGGGGACGAATCAGGACAGTCAGTGACGCTATCCAATCCCAGCAACAGAGACGCTATAAGTTCATAATCGATTCTGACCTTACAAATCACCCTCGATCTGGTTGCTTTTCGAATTAGAATCGATATGGAACCCCGTCTACCATGTTGGCCAATTCGAGCGTTTGACAGCACGTAGCCTTTTGTTATGAATAATTATCACATCGAACCGTGATCCATTTATATATCAATTCAAGCTACAAATGTCCTTTAATATCTAAATTCACTTTTACCTCCCAAATGATATATTTTCATATATGTACCGAAGGGGAATTTTTTAATTGATAATAATTTTCGTCCCCCCATGGGATCGAACCACCGTCCAGTGGACGGGGGACGAAATCAGACAGTCAGTGACGCTATCCAAATCAGCCAACAGAGACGCTATAAGTTCATATCGATTCTGACCTTACAAATTCACCCTCGATCTGGATGCTTTCGTATTAGAATCGATATGGAACCCCGTCTAACCATGTTGGCCAATCGAGCGTTTGACAGCACGTAGCCTTTTGTTTATGAATAATTATCACATCGAACCGTGATCCATTTATATATCAATTCAAGCTACAAATGTCCTTTATATCTAAATTCACTTTACCTCCCAAATGATATATTTTCATATATGTTACGGAAGGGGTAATTTTTTAATTGATAATAATTTCGTCCCCCATGGGATCGAACCACCATCCAAGTGGACGGGGACGAAATCAGGACAGTCAGTGACGCTATCCAATCAGCCCAACAGAGACGCTATAAGTTCATATCGATTCTGACCTTACATCACCCTCGATCTGGATGCTTTCGTAATTAGAATCGATATGGAACCCCGTCTACCAAATGGTTGGCCAATTCGAGCGTTTGACAGGCACGTAGCCTTTTGTTATGAATAATTATCACATCGAACCGTGATCCATTTATATATCAATTCAAGCTACAAATGTGACGCTATCCAATCAGCCAACTGTCCTGATTTCGTCCCCGTCCACTTGGACGGTGGTTCGATCCCATGGGGGTACGAAAATTATTATCAATTAAAAAATTCCCCTTCGGTACATATATGAAAATATATCATTTGGGAGGTAAAAGTGAATGGGAAATTTAGATATTAAAGGACATTTGTAGCTTGAATTGATATTAGTAAATGGATCACGGTCGATGTGATAATTATTCATAACAAAAGGCTACGTGCTGTCGACGCTCGAATTGGCCAACATGGTTAGACGGGGTTCCATATCGATTATCTAATTACGAAAGCATCCAGGATCGAGGACGGGGTGATTTGTAAGGTCAGATCGAGGGTATGAAACCGAATCATGACTTATAGCGTCTCTGTTGGCTGATTGGATAGCGTCACTGACTGTCCCTGATTTTCGTCCCCGTCCCTTGGACGGTGTTCGCACATGGGGGTGGGGACGAAATTATTATCAATTAAAAAATTCCCCTTCGTACATATATGAAAATATATCATTTGGGAGGTTTAAAAGTGAATTTAGATATTAAAGGACATTTGTAGCTTGAATTGATATATAAATGGATCACGGTTTCGATGATTAATTATTCATAACAAAAGGCTACGTGCTGTCAAACGCTCGAATTGGCCAACATGGTAGACGGGGTTCCATTATCGATTCTAATTTACAAAGCTCCAGATCGAGGGTGATTTGTAAGGGTCAGAATTCTAATACGGAAATAGAACGTATATCGATTCGATATGAACTTATAGCGTCTCTGTTGGCTGATTGGATAGCGTCACTGACTGTCCTGATTTCGCGTCCCCGTTCCAGTTGGAACGGTGGTTCGATCCCATGGGGGACGAAATTATTATCAATTAAAAAATTCCCCTTCGGTATATATGAAAATATATTCATTTGGGAGGTAAGTGAAATTTAGATATTAGGATTTGTAGGCTTGAATTTATATATAAATGGTCACGGTTCATGTGGAATAATTATTCATAACAAAAGGCCTACGTGCTGTCAAACCTCGAATTGGAAACCAACCATGGTACGGGGTCCATCTCGATTTCTAATTTACAAAGCATCCAGATCGAGGGTGATTTGGTAGGGTTCAGAATCGAATATGAACTTATAGGCGTCTCTGTGGCTGATTGGATAGCGTACGACTGTCCTGATTTCCGTCTCCACTTGGACGGTGGTTCGATCCCATGGGGGGCGAAATTATTAATCAATTAAAAAATTCCCCTTCGGTCATATATGATATATCATTTGGGGAGGTAAGTGATTTAGATTTAAAGACATTTGTACTGAATTGGAAATATAATGGATCACGTTCTGTGATAATTATTCTAACAAAGCTACGTGCGTAAACTCGAATTGCCAACATGGTAGGAACAGTTCCATCGATTCTAATTACGAAAGGGCATCCGAGAGGGTGATTTGTAAGGTCAGAATCGATATGAACTTATAGCGTTCTCTGTTGGCTGATTGGATAGCGTCACTGACTGTCCTGATTTCGTCCCCGTCCACTTGGATGGTGGTTCGTCCCATCCCATGGGGGGGACGAAATTATTATCAATTAAAAAATTCCCCTTCGGTACATATATGAAAATAGTATCATTTGGGAGGTAAAGTGAATTTAGATATTAAAGGACATTTGTAGCTTGAATTGATATATAAATGGATCACGGTTCGATGTGATAATTATTCAATAACAAAAAGGCTAACGGGTGCTGTCCAAACGCTCGAATTGCCAACATGGTAGACGGGGGTTCCATATCGATTCTAATTACGAAAGCATCCAGATCGAGGGTGATTTTGTAAGGTCATCGATATGAACTTATAGCGTCTCTGTTGGCTGATTGGATATCGTCACTGACTGTCCTGATTTCGTCCCCGTCCACTTGGACGGTGGTTCGATCCCATGGGGGGACGAAATTATTATCAATTAAAAAATTCCCCTTCGGTGCATCTATGAAAACAATATATCATTTCGGGAGGTTAAAGTGAATTTAGAATTAAATTAAAGGGACCATTTGTAGCTTGAATTGATATATCAAAATGGATCACGGTTTCGATGTGACATAATTATTCATAACAAAAGGCTAAAACGTGCTGTTCAAACGCCTCGAATTGGCCAACATGGTAGACGGGGTTTCCATATCGTTCTTTTAAATTACGAAAGCATCCCAAGATCGAGGGTGATTTGTAAGGTCAGAATCGATATGAACTTTTTATAGCGTCTCTGTTGGCTGATTGGGGATGCGGTCACTGACTGTCCTGATTTCGGTCCCCGGTCCACTTGGACCGGTGGTTTCGATCCCCATGGGGGGACGAAAATTATGGATCAATTAAAAAATTCCCCTTCGGTACATATATGGAAAATATATCATTTGGGAGGTTAAATGAATTTAGATATTAAAGGAACATTTGTAGCTTGAATTGATATAATAAATGGATCACGGTTCGAGTGATAATTATTCATAACAAAAGGCTACGTGCTGTCAAACGCTCGAATTTGGCCAACATGGTAGACGGGGTTCCATATCGATTCTATTAACGAAAGCATCCAGATCGAGGGTGATTTGTAAGGTCAGAATCGATATGAACTTATAGCGTCTCTGTGGCTGATTGGATAGCCGTCACTGACTGTCCTGATTTCGTCCCCGTCCACTTGGACGGTGGTTCGATCCCATGGGGGGACGAAATTATTATCAATTAAAAAATTCCCGCCCTTCGGTACATATATGAAAATATATCATTTGGGAGGTAAAAGTGAATTTTAGATATTAAAGGACTTTGTAGCTTGAATTGATATATAAAATGGATCAGGTTCGATGTGATAATTATCATAACAAAAAAGGCTACGTGCTGTCAAACGCTCGAATTGGCCACATGGTAGACGGGTTTCCATATCGATGTCTAATTACGAAAGCATCCAGATCGAGGGTGATTTGTAGGTCAGAATCGTGAATGGACTTATAGCTTCTCTGTTGGCTGATTGGATAGGCGTCCACTGACTGTCCTGATTTCGTCCCCGTCCACTTGGTACGTTGTTCGATCCCATGGGGGGACGAAATTATTATCAAGTAAAAAATTCGCCCTTTCGGTACATATATGAAAATAATATAATTTGGGAGGTAAAGTGAGTTTAGATATTAAGGACTTGTAGCTGAATGATATATAAATGGATCCGGTTCGATTTGATAATTATTCATAACAAAGGCTACGTGCGTCTAACGCGCGAATTGGCCAACATGGTAGACGGGGTTCCATATATCGATTCTATTACGAAACCATCCACGATCGAGGGTGATTTGTAAGGTCAGAATCGATATGGAACTTATAGCGTCTCTGTTGGCTGATTGGATAGCGTCACTGACCTGTACTGATTTCGCGTCCCCTCCACTTGGACGGTGGTTCGATCCCATCGTGGACGAAATTATTATCAATTAAAAATTCCCATCGGTACATATATTGACAATATATCATTTGGAGGGTAAAGTGAATTTAGATATTAAAGGACATTTGAGCTTGAATTGATATATAATGGTCACGCGGTT
The DNA here is from genome assembly GCF_015104395.2 of Macrobrachium nipponense. Taxonomy (NCBI): domain Eukaryota; kingdom Metazoa; phylum Arthropoda; class Malacostraca; order Decapoda; family Palaemonidae; genus Macrobrachium; species Macrobrachium nipponense. The sequence continues at coordinate 133,835,605 of NC_061108.1, forward strand.
CGATTTGATAATTATTCATAACAAAAGCTACGTGCTGTCAAACGCTGCGAATTGGCCAACATGGTAGACGGGTGCCATATCGATTCTAATTACGAAGATCCAGATCGAGGGTGAGTTGTAAGGTCAAGAATCGATATGAACTTATAGCGTCCTCTGTTGTCTGATTGGATAGCGTCACTGACTGTCTGATTTCGTCCCCGCCACTTGGACGGTGGTTCGTCCCATGGGGGGACGAATTATGATCAATTAAAAAATTCCCCTTCGGTACATTATAAAATATTTTGTTAACAGCCCAATTTTTTTTTTTTGTGGGAGTAAAGTGAATTTAGATATTAAGGACATTTGGTAGCTTGAATTGAATATATAAATTGATCAGGTTCGATGTGATATTTTCATAACAAAGCTACGGCTGTCAAACGCTCGAATTGGCCAACATGGTAGTTTACTTGGGGTGTCCATAGTCGATTCTAATTACGAAAGCATCCAGGACGGAAAGGGGGGTTGATTTTTAAGGGTCGAATCGATTAATTGAACTTATTAGGCGTCCTCTGGTTGGCCTTTGTTATTGGATTGCGTCCACTGACTGTCCCTTGATTTCGTTCGTCCCCGTTTCCACGTTGGCGGTGGTTTCGGATCCCAATTTGGGGGACTTTTAAATTATTATCAATTAAAAAATTCCCCTTTCGGTACAATCTTAATTAAAATTATATCATTTGGAAGGTAAAAAGTGGGGGGAAATTTAAGAATATTAAAGGAACATTTGTAGGCTGAATTTGATTTATATAAATGGGGGATTCACCCGGTTCGAAAATGGGTTGAATTTAATTATTCATTTACAAAAGGCTTCACGGTGCTGTCAAACGCTCGAATTGGCCAACATGTAGAACGGGGTTCCATATCGATTCTAATTACGAAAGGCATCCAGATCGAGGGTGATTTTGTAAGGTCAGAATCGATATGAACTTATAGCGTCTCTGTTGGCTGATTGGATAGCGTCACTGACTGTCCTGATTTCGTCCCGTCCACTTGGACGGTGGTTCGATCCCATGGGGGGACGAAATTATTATCAATTAAAAAATTCCCCCCCCTTCGGTACATATATGAAAATATATCATTTGGGAGGTAAAGTGAATTTAGATATTAAAGGACATTTGTAGCTTGAATTGATATATATATATATATATATATATCTATATATATATATATAATATTATATATATATACATATAGAATTAGGAATTGTAATTAGGACTGAATAGCCACATACATAAGTTTTGACGTTTTTTCAATAACATGTTAAAGTTGGCAGTTGCCTGGATGAATACCTATGATTTACGCTTTAAACTCCCCCCTCCCCCCCATCCCTGGGATATTTTAATGGATTCCTCTGTCGACATTCTGTTTATTACTGGTATATATCCACCTAAATCGTCCCTCAAGGATTAAATGATTCAGGTCATACGAAACTCCCAAAGATGTATGAGACTTGGACTTAATACCTGCCAGTATTGACATCGTGTATGAGGTGGTACATGAAGGAGAAATATATATTACGTATCATAAATCAAACTGTAATTATTTTCATTGTTGTTATTATATCCCCATCTTTTAATACATATACACTACATACACTGACCACAAGTGATCCAGGGGTTTGGGTGGGGGGGGCACCTTGGTACGTGGGGCCCCCGTCCCCCATGAAACATAATACCAAAATTGAAGAGTTAGTTAACATAAATGAGATATAGCGGATCCAAGGAGAGAGAGGGGGTGAGGGTACCTGGGTACATGACGCCCCGTCCCCCATGATGAATAATGCCAAAATAATAATATTGAAGAGTTAGTTTAACTTAAATGAGAGATATAAAAATGGGGAAAAATAAGAAATCTATTATAGAAAATAATAATAAGACTTTAAGAAAAAAGTAGTGACAATAATTTGATAATACAAAAAATTCGGTATTTCCTGATAATTTCATATTAATTTCTACTTTATATATATATATATATATATATATATATATATATATATATATATATATATACATGTGTGTGTAACCAATATGAAAACTTGTGCCCCAAACACGCCCCACCCCCCTTGAATGATTCTGGATCCGCTAGTGATACTAACCAGCATTTAATGTTCCTACTTGGTTGCAGCTATGGAACAATTTCGTCCCGGTCAGATCACTAATACTTTCATTCTTCTCATTTTGGAGGATTTTGTTAAAGGTTATAAGAAAATTTTTCAACTTTCCTCTGTTCCTCTGCGAAACTTATTTCACCAAAAGCTTTCATATCATCCCTACTGATGGACTAATTCGAGTCAATTTACTTGATGTTGAAATATAAAGAGTCGTCTTAACATGGTTCGGTGTCTTTGATGTCTCCGGCCAGGGGGAAGGAATATTGACATAGTTTCTCTCTCTCTCTCATCTCTCTCTCTCTCTCTCTCTCTCTCTCTCTTTTCGATTGCACAGTTTATTGTCAGGCGACACGTGATTTCCTTACCATTATCTTTTCAGATGAGGAGCTGCAAGTTAGCGATATGATTCCTCTCCACAATTCTCTTCTAATATTTAAAGAGAAAGAGCTGATGAATATGAAACACTTCATAACTTCTAATAAGAATTACACAGATGCAATTCAAGTTAAAATTAAATTTAAAAATGCGCCCAAGAGTCTTCGGCGCAACCGACTTTTCTGTCCATTGTATAATCCAGGCCACCTAAATCAACAATACTGAGGCTAGAGAGCTGTAATTTGGTATGTTTCGATGATTGGGGGTGGATGAAACATACTAATTTGCAGCCCTCTAGCCTCAGTAGTATTTAAGATCTGAGGGCGGACAGGAAAAGTGCGGACAAAAAGGAGTGGCGGACGGACGACAAAGCTGGCACAATAGTTTTCTCAAAAAAAAAAAAAAAAAAAAAAAAAAAAAAAAAAAAAAAAAAAAAAACACAGCAACAACAACACAGTTGACTGCACCGAAAATTTATGAGGTACAAAAAAAGCTTGTCTTTGTTTTACCACAAAAAAAAAAAGAAAAAAAAAACTAATCGGCGTAGTCAAAATGTGATATAAAACTCCATTTATCCATTCCAGAATAGCAGCTGACCGGTTTTTTTAGCTGACAAACTTCATATCTATCAAAAGTGAACTTTTATCACAGTTTTTTTTATGTAAATACAATATACATGAGCTTCCGGACGCTTTCCTCTCTAATGGAAGTGAGGTTAATTTTTCATGTAGCGTTACGTGATTCAGCCCTGATACTCTTTTGTTTCAAGTACTTTTAGGATTTGGTTGTCTTTAATTTGCATTTTATTATAAGACCTAAATGGTCAGCTATGACCGAGGTAAATGATGTATATACATTCTTAAAATTAAGAGAAATTATTAATTGGATTTTCTTCAGAATCCCAACAATCCACGGACTTAAAACCTACATTTACAACCCGAATTATCAAAATGATCTCTTGAGGATTCTTTGGAAAATGCCTTGCCTGCATATGTCATTTGTAAGTAACGCTTTTTCAAATCAGGATGTAAAAACTAGCTTTTAAAACGACCTAAAATGGGGGTAGCATAACAAACAAAATGATGCTTTGCCTTAGTCTAAAGTCAAGAAGCAGATATTTTGCAGAGATTATAATCTGAATACAAATCTTAAAAGAAAGAATCGTGAAAATATTAAAAGTCAGATATCATATTAACAGACTCTAACGTTCAAAGAATATTTTACCAACTTTACCTATTTCCATATCACTAAGGGCATAGGTCTGATTTCATGGTATGACACCACTAAGGGCATACGTAGGTCTGATTTCATAGTATGACACCACTAAGGGCATAGTCTGACTTCATAGTATGACACCACTAAGAGCGTAGGTATGAATTCATCGTGTGACACAAAATTTCCCCACCAGTCATCCATTTGGTTCGTCAAATGGGTGATTTGGCTTTCAAATGATTCCGGAATATCCATATTTATTCAACGAATGGAAGGCAAAATTGAATAAAAAAAAAAAATAGGGAATGAAATCAAACATCATTTCACGTGAGATTGTTTTGGCCAAAATCGATTTGGCGATTCGTATGTGTATGTGTGTGTGTGTGCTTTTGTACTCTGGCTCAGATGGAACTGTGATTTACATTTATATTTTATTTGTCCCACCCCACACACAACACCCCCACCCCCATCCCCCAAAAAAATAATAACTATGAAATGCTTTTGAAAAATACGTGCGAGGCAGTTGCTGGGAATTCGTAATTGGCAACAGACGATTCGAAAAAAAAAAAAAAAAATCTTTTTTTTTCTTATTTCTTTCCTTTTTTTGGTCTGGTAGGTGTTTTTTTTTTTTGAGGAAAATGTCTTTCTGTATTGAAAGAGAAGAAAGGAAAAATTCATTTCAACGCTTCACTAAATTGATTTTAAATTTATTTTTTCACTTTACGAAAAAGAACTAAATTTCCCACCACGAGCAAAGATCTCGTTAGGCCCTACCGTCATCTGATTCAGTATTTTTATTCATTCTTTTCCAGCTGTGAAAGGATAAGACTGGGGAGAATTTGAAAGAATATTTGACTTGTATCTTTTTTATTGCAAACTAACTAACAAACTCGTCTTGCAACTGTAAGCGTTTGACGCCAGATAATTCATTGCAAAATCAATCATCAATCAAACAAGATTGTAAGTTTGCATAAGCGTTTAGTGTTTGTTAATTATATTGAGAGTAAACAAGTAACGACTAACTGGCAACCCTTACAAACTCAACTCGTCTCAGTTCTAGAAATAAACAACCAACCCACCCACCCCCCACCCCCGCCCCCAACCCCCCAACCAACCTCCAAGGGTAATAAGCATCGATGCCACGAACAAATAAAATCGATAATATGAATGTCAGATTAAAAAAAAGAATTCTATTTATTTTATATAACTATTAGATTTTCTTTTGATGAAAGCAAATCCGATCATGGGGGAATTAATAATGGAAGATCTCTTTTCGTGCGTTCAAATTTATTTTCTATTTATTTATCGACATATTTTGTGAAAATGTTGTTTGTACTTCGATTATTGGGTTCGTATTATTTGAGAGAGAGAGAGAGAGAGAGAGAGAGAGAGAGAGACCTCAGCGGTCATGAAATTCCCCGGAGAGAGAGAGAGAGAGAGAGAGAGAGAGAGAAGCTCGTCCTTCATGGAATTTCCCGGAAAAAGTGAGAGAGAGAAGAATGAGAGAAAAAGAGAAAAGAGAAAAGAGAGAGAGAGAGAGGAGAGAGAGAGAGAGAGAGAGAATGTCGCAACAGGTGCATATTCTGCATCCCCCAACATTCAGGTCGACGCAGATGTTCTTTACGATACTGTTCACCTCAATATGACCAGGAGATGTATCTCATTCGAGGTTCGGAAGAAAAGGTTACCAAAACTACCTGACCATTTTTTTAAAAGCGTTTTTTCTTTTTTTCTTTTTTTTTTTTTTTTTTTTTTGCAAACAATCTTTTGCGAGGTTTAGAATTCATTAACACGTGAAGGTATATATTGGCCTTTTTTACTTTATAATGAACAATTTCATCCTTTTCAAATATTTGTGAAGAGAGACACATGAATTCCATTACGACATATTTTTGGTGTTTGTATATTGCAGTCTATTGCTTTTGCTCTTGATTGTTTAAACTCTCTCTCTCTCTCTCTCTCTCTCTCTCTCTCTCTCTCTCTCGTTTTTGACAGGTGTTCACCGCTTCCTTATCATACATAAAGAGTTAATATTATGACTCATTTACTGTCTAATTATATCCTAATCTCTCTCTCTCTCTCTCTCTCTCTCTCTCTCTCTCTCTCTCTCTCTCTCATTCGACCAGTGTTCATGGCTTCCTCACCGTTACATAAAATGAGTTAATTTCATTACTCATTTACTGTCTATTATCAAAATCTCTCTCTCTCTCTCATCTCTCTCTCTCTCTCTCTCTCTCTCTCTCTTACTTGACCAGTGCTCATGGCTTCCTCACCACACAATAAACGAGTTCATTTCGCTACACATTCAATCTCTAATTCGATCCGTAACTTTGATGACATTCATCATTAATCTCTCTCTCTCTCTCTCTCTCTCTCTCTCTCTCTCTCTCTCTCTCTCTCTCTCTGCTTAAAGGGACATCAACATCAACAGCTTCTGGTTGTAGGGTCACAATTCACAAAAGCTGAAAAATTCACGTTTGCTTTTACCGGTCGGTGTTAAATGCGTCTGTCTGTCTGTACTCGGGAACAACATTAATTAGAAAACAGTGCAGGCTATGATTATCAGTATGCATACATCGCAAACAAAAGAGTGGCCCCTTTACTGTGTTTGTTTGTTTGTTTGTTTGTTTGTATAGTGTTTTTACGTTGCATGGAACCGGTGGTTATTCAGCAACGGGACCAACGGCTATTAACGTGACTTCCGAACCACGTCGAGAGTGAACTTCTATCACCAGAAATACACATCTCTCGCTCCTCAATGGAATGGCCGAGAATCGAACCAGCGACCACCGAGGTGGGACGCCAACACTATACCAACCACGACACTGAGGCGCTATGCCTCTCTATTGTGCTATTGTGGAAAGGAATGGGATAAAATGTTACGTCTAAGGCCAAGTGCTAGGAGCCACGAGGTCATTTGGCGTTGAAAAGTTTGAAAAGTGTAACAGGAGTAAAACCTCAAAGCAGCTACATAATGGGAATATGGTCAGGAGATGGTGGAAAGTAAGACGAAAGATAGACTATGCAATAGAGGTGCCCGAGTAAAAGGAATGGGAGTTCACTGCAGCTGGGCAAAGAACGCAGCAAGTAACGCCTACATTGCACCGCGTGAGATGCACTGTTAGCTATAATCTGCCTACGGGAAACATCGCTTAATGAATACGTTTTTGTGGATCGTGTTCAGCCAACCATACTTCGGTACAGTCTTAGTATTGAAAACAAGTGACCAAAAATTCCTATCTTTCAGGGGGATGGAGAACAGAAAGGCTGCAGTCTCCATCCTTTTCTCGGGAGAGAGAGAGAGAGATTAGGATAATGCCATTATTCATATGCAAATAAACATCATCCATTGTTGGTAATACCCTCTCGCAGACCTCTTTTTACATATATATAAACTGGAGTACTACTGTAATTCATCCAAGTGTTTTATTCTCAGTATACATTCACGAAAAGAAACACCACGCAGAGGCAGCCAACGAAAAATACGAAAAAAAAAAATAAATAAAAAAACTCCCACACTCGAAATAAAGAACAAATATGGCCGCTCTGTAAATGTCACAGACATTTCTCCCGTCAAGGTAAAAATGCGAAACTCAGTTTTCCCTTACAAAGTTCTGTATATCATTTTACCCTTTCATTTTTACGCCGTCAATAAATAGGACGTTTTGGACAGAATATTTTTTGACATGAAGATATTTCAGTTGGGCGGTGTATATATATATATATATACATACGAGATATATGGTAAAGAGATGCTTAATATTGTTGTACGGTCTGTTTTTTTATTTTATTTTTCAGAGGGGGAAATGGAGCAGAGACGAGGCTGTGCCCTTCCTGACAAAGGCAGAAATTGCCTTTCAGAAAATGGAGAGAGGGAACATATTCTATCTTCTTTTTTATTGCTACTCTGATGCAATAGTAACGTCATAGTACTTGACCTAGAAAAAACTCATTTTATTTATCTTTTAGTTGTCTGTAGAAGACAACTGTTGTGCCCTCTTTGTCCGTCCGTCCTGTTTCCCTGTCAGCCCCCAGATCTTAAAAACTACTGAGGCTAGAGGGCTGCAAATTGGTATGTTGATCATCCACCCTCCAATCATCAAACGTACCAAATTGCAGCCCTCTAGCCTCTGTATTTTCTATTTTATTTACGGTTAAAGTTACCCGTAGTCGTGCACCCTGCAACGCTACAGGACAGGCCACCACCAGGCCGTGGCTGAAAGTTTCAATGGGCGCGCCGTGCTCCAATCATCAAACGTACCAAATTGGAGCCCTCTAGCCTCAGCAGTTTCTATTTTATTTACGGTAAACGTTAGCCAACGCTATAGGACAGGCCACCACCAGGCCGTGGCTGAAAGATTTATGGGCCGCGCCGAACTCCAATCATCAAACGTACCAAATCGCAGCCTCTAGCCTCAGTAGTTGCTATTTAATTACCATAAAAGTTAGTCGTAACGGTGCGTCTGGCAACGTCATAGGACAGGCCACCACCGGGCCGTGGCTGAAAGTTTCATGGGGCACGGCTCATTAAAGAAATCTTGATTGTCTCCTTGTTAATTACTTGTTTATTCCCTCGTGAAAAAAGGGTAGTATCAATGTTCACGCAAAAATTAGGTCGAACCTTTCTCGCAAGAATTCTCTTTTTATTTCATTCATTCATCGTACGAGAGAAAAATTTATTATAGGAGTGAAAATATACATAAACTTCCAAAATAATAAGAGAGAGACGAGAGAAGAGAGAGAGAGAGAGGAGAGAGAGAGAGAGAGAGAGAGAGAGAGAGAGAGAGAGAGAGAGATTTCTATTATATATTTACTACACCACAGAGGATTTCTTCAGCAATAATAATAATAAAACACTATAGAAGAGAAAACCATTCGCTGTCAGTTTTTAATATTAATCATCAGCCTGAAACCGAAGTGTATATATATACGTATATAGATATATATATATATATATATATATATATATATATATATATATATATATATATTCATACATTTTATATATATATACATATATATATATATATATATATATATATATATATACATATAATATCTCATTAAAGATCACCACAGGGAGGAAGTTCTTTTCTATATACAAGGCCTCCTTTAATTAAACTCAAATAAGATTATTGGCCCTAATGACTTTTCTCGGCGCCCAGCAGAAATCCGTTACTCGCCAAATTAATTAGTTTCGGGGGTAATCGATGATTCCCGTATCGGTGGCTATTATAAATTTATATATCATTAGATTTTTTATCTAGTTTATAATTAACCTGTTTTCATGATGCGTCTGTATACCTTCTATAGGAGACTTTGTTTGCATGGACGTGTGTATTTTTGGGAAGGTATATTAAAACGGTTTTATCAAAATTTTATTATAAAATGTTATAAGGAAGTTTTATGAAGAAGTTGTATTAAAAATCGTTATGAAAGTTGTATTAATATATTCGTTTAAAAAGTTGTACTAATATATGGGTTTAAATAGTTCTATTAGACTTGGTTATATAAAAAAATGTATAGGAACGTTGATGAACAAGTTGTTTTAAAAAAATGGTTATAAAAAGTATTAATAAATCCGTTTAAAAAGTTGTATAAGAATTGGTTATAAAAAGTTGTATTAATGAATGCGTTTAAAAAGTTGTATTAAAATTGGTTATAAAAAATTGTATTAGAAAGTTTATGAAGTATTAAAAAATTATTCTAAAAAGTTGTATCAATATGTGGTTATATGAAAGTTGTATTAAAACTAGTTATAAAAAATTGTATAAGAAGCTTAAGAACTAGTTGTATTAAAAATGGTTCTAAAAAGTTGTATTAACATGTGGTTATGTAAAAAAAAGTTGTATTGAAAATTGTTATAAAAACGTTACATAAAACAGATTATGAACATAAAAACGTTATTTTAAACATTTTATGAACAAGTTGTATTAAAAATTGATATAAAAAGTTGCATTAATAAGTGGTTATAAAAATGTTGTATTAAAAATGGTTATAAAAAAGTTATAAAAACAGTTCATGAACAAGTTTCATTAAAAATGTTATTAAAAATTATTATAAAAAGTTGTATTTAAAAGTGGTGATAAAAAGGTTGTATTCAAAAATGTCTATTAAAAGTTGTATAAAGGAATGGTTATAAAAAAGTTGTATTAAAAATGGTTATCAAGTGGTATTCATAAATGGGTATAAAAAATTTATATAAATTTTTTTAATGAGTTGTATTAAAAATGGTTACACAGTTTTTTTTAAACAGTTGTAATAAAATTCATTATAAAACTTTTCATTAAAAAAATCTATAAAAAAAAGTTGTATTAAAATACGGTTATAAAAAATCTGCATTAAAAATAGCTATACTAAAGTTACATTAAAAATGGTTATAAAAAGTTGTATCAATAGATGGTTATAAAAAGCTGTATTAGGATAATGGAATGCCTTTATATCAATGTGTAAGACATTCTCTCTCTCTCTCTCTCTCTCTCTCTCTCTCTCTCTCTCTCTCTCTCTCTCTCTCTCTCTCTCTCTCCTGTATTTGATGTATTTATAATTAGCATGAAAAAGTCTTGATGTGATGAAAATTAATATTCCTGGAAACAGTTCCAGAGAAAGCCTCCCTACCACCACCACCCCCCCTCAACCTCACCCTCTTTTTAACAAATTTCTGGAACTGGAAAAACTCCAAAAGGTTTCTATATAGGTGGAAGCCACGCCCCTTTCCCAACCTGTAGCCACGCCCCTTTCCTAAAGTTCGTGTCCAAATCTATTTATTCACACTAATTTTCCATAGTTTAGCACCAGACTTCTTCGTCTATATGAAATTAAAGTGATTTACCCATAAAAATAGTTAAAATACAACTCATTCTTCTTCGTAAGAGTTATACCACTGTTCTTTATCCTTCTGTATTTGTAAGAATTATTACATGAATCATTGCCGTACTTTCCTTCATTTACCTATTTATTAATCTTTTTTAATAAATAAGATTTCTTTTCGTATTTCCCTTAACCTTCTCTTAGTTCCTAATGAACACCATAATATTCTTTGGAAGCTTGAATTTCAAATCAATATCCCATTGTGGGCTTGTTTTATGTGAATATGGTTCATCTTCTGAGTAACAATAAATAATAATAACTAATATCCCAATCGTCAGAAACGAGGTAATATAAAACATGTGTATAATAAAAAGCTAAAATCAAGAGCGAAGTGGTTCTCGTTTGTGGCATCATAATTTCTCCTTAATAATATACTTGAGGCGAGCGTTTTCTCGTTAAATATTTTCTTGAGCACTTAATGGACGATACGCTTCGTATACTCTGCTGGAGCATTTTGCTTCCAGATTTTGCGTGGGCCAGATTTCCACGCCTTAAATATTTCGTGGAATTAGCTGGGAACTTCCAGTTTGCACTATTAAAAACAGTTGCATGATTAAAATCCAGTTTACCCTCTCAAAACAGCTGTATAATTAAAAGGGAGTCAGAATGCATTTCTTAAAACAGCTGTGTCATTAAAAGTGGGTCAGAATGCATTTCTTAAAAATAGCTGTGTCATTAAAAGTGAGTCAGAATCCATTTCTTAAAAACAGCTGTCATTAAAAGTGAGTCAGAATCCATTTCTTAAAAACAGTTGTGTCATTACAAGTAAGTCAGAATGCATTTCTTAAAAACAGCTGTGTCCTTAAAAGTGAGTCAGAATGCATTTCTTAAAAACACTTGTGTCATTAAAAGTAAGTCGGAGTGTATGTATTTCTTAAGTGATTTGCACTGAATGTGGTGAAAAGCTAACTTTTGAGTCAACTTATTTTTCTTGAACCGATGTTAATTCATGAAAATAAACACAAATACGCGAAACAATATTTATATGACAACAAATGCTCATATATGGAAAACGTTCCTTATAAGCACGAACAAAATTTAGCCACTATCCGATCAACAAATTCGCAATGATTTCGTATCTTCGTATCTGGTCAAATGTGTAGTGATCCACCAAGCTGAGATGTCATTCTTTTATTTTTTCTGAGTAAAAGAGGTTCTCTGACCTGGACCTTCGACTATCTTGGTTGTGAGTGGTACAACTCTGCTTGGAGGTCATTTAAGCAGAATTTTCGTAGGATTAGCTATTCTAGTTTATGTCAATTTGTTTGACTTCGTGTTCGTATTTTCTATTTTGTGACTCATTTTCAATAATAAGTAGTTAGTTACAAAATCTGTCGATATTTACTAGCAATTGTATTTATATATATATATATATATATATATATATATATATATATATATATATATATATATATATATATACAGAGAGAGAGAGAGAGTTTGAATTTGTTCTTTCAATTTTACCACCTTATTAATGAAGAGAGAGAGAGTGAGAGAGAGATGGAATTTGCTCTTCAATTTTACCACCTTCTTAATAAAGAGAGAGAGAGAGAGAGAGAGAGAGAGAGAGAGAGAGAGAGAGAGAGAGAGAGAGTTTGCTCTTCATTTCTATATCCCAACCCAATTTTTAATGTAAATGATGAACCAATTTATTAAAATGATAAAAGATATTCACTCATAGTCCATAGACAATTTATTTGTATATGCTTTTTGAATAAACAGACGTGAAGCTTTTTAGTCTGGGCTCATCGCATCCTAAAACAGTAATAAAGATCACTAAGAATTGGAAAAAAACAGGAATTAAAAAAAAATAAAAATAGGAATTTAAGATAATTTTTAAAAATTAATAAAAAAACAGGTAGAGTTTTGTCCGAGGTCCCCAGTTGCACGACATCGTATAAATTTTTCCTTAATCACCTCACTTGACCCCCTGAACATTTTTGGGGGAGAATATTTTTCACGCGAACATTTCGCGCATAATACACACCGGCAGCTACGCTACTCTGCCCGTCTGGAAATTTTTGCTTCCCAAAAAATTGTAGTCCATAAATTTCCACCTTTTAAAAAAATCTTTGCCCGGATTAAATTTAAGGCCTTATGGTGCCACAGTCCTTTAAAATACACAAACCAAACCTTTTAAAATACACTAACAAAACTCATAATGAACTATGAAAAAGATAGTCCTTTAGGAGTATCCAAAAGATTATGGATTATGGAGAAGATATTCCATTACGACTGTCATTATAATAATGTATTGGGAGAGGATAATTCTTTAAGATGCACTATCAAAATAT
>NC_061108.1:133853501-133856177 GCF_015104395.2 Macrobrachium nipponense
TTTACAATATATTTGATTTACAAAAATGTGTAAAGAAAGTATAACATACTTTACCATTCGAATGTACAAATCTCATACATACTTAAGATAACGGAGCAAGTGTGCATATCTTTGGCATTCCATTTATCTTCCCCCCCCCCCCCTCCCCCCCCCCCCTAAAAACCCCCTCTCCACCCTTTGCCCCTCCCCCCATCCCCCCCCCTCTTAACCGCCTTCAGACAACCCTTTTGAGTCTCGGTAACCATCCTAGTCTCATCCAGTGTAAATGATTCAGTAATTGCCTCTTTACTGCACTGCCTTTGAACCGAAATGGTGTGTTGAGTAGGAAGACTGTGCTCTCTCTCTCTCTCTCTCTCTCTCTCTCTCTCTCTCTCTCTCTCTCTCAGAGGTACCTACGGTTTCTCTAGTTTCTAATCTAAGCTGGGTTTGAGGCAATCATAGGAGGAACGCTTGAAGAAATACAACACTAATTCTAAGAAGCCTGAGAAAGGTAATATACTCTGCAATGACTCCCATATTACTGACTTTGTCATTTAAAGTATTACGGTGTGTCGTACCGTGTGGGTTGGGTTCCTCTGCCGCAACTCGGTTTGGGCGGCAAGGTCGGCAGTCAATCCCGGAGCACCTCCGCTAAGGGAGAGACGAACGTTTTGAGGATATACACACTAATCTAAAGACGTCTTTGAAGGATAATATTCTAATATGACTTCCATTTTACTTTTTTAATCAAGTTATCAACGCCATGACATTTCTATTTAATATAAATCACATTAGGATACATCTTACCGTGCGCCTTTCGGGCCAAACTGTAGAAACTTCTACAGGTTTCTTCAACGTAATCCTTGTCAACATATTCCTAATCACTCTACGCTACTTTCCATCCATTCCCTCTGGTTTCTTGGCTGTTCAACTTCTTTAACTTCACTCATCGAAATCGATTCCTTATACGACCCTAAGTAGCAAGGAAAATGCTGTTCCTTAACTATGCATCTGTCTTCAATTCCACTCAAGAGATCAGGCTGTTTATTCTTATACAAAATGCAAGCAACCATTATACCCTATTGCTTAGTAAATGTTTGAGAATAGAACTGGGTCTGTATGCGTTTACTTCCAATTATCTCTGGCAATTATCATATTACTCATGGATGCAAACAAACAGCGGTCGATATGGAATACCAGAAGTGCTTCATCAGAACTTGTGCACCCACGAATTGCAGTTAAGTATATCTTAGTTTAACCACACCACTGAGCTGATTACCAGCTCTCCTAGGGCTGTCCCGAAGGATTAGATATTTTTGCGAAGCTAGGAACCAATTGGTTACCTAGCAACGGGACCTACGGCTTATTGTGGGATCCGATCCACATTATGTCGAGAAATGATTTTCTAATCGCAAGAAATAACTTCCTCTGATTCCACGTTGGCAGAGCACAGGGAGTCGAACTCAGGACTACTAATTCGGTAGGCGAGCGCGTAAACCACTCGTCCAACGAGGAACAGGGGGTATGAAGACAAGCTGATTTTTAAAAGAAAACTCGAACCTTAATGATTTTTTAACACAATGCAATTAAACTGACCTTAACCTCAGCGTCGCATTGGATTAAACCACGGAACAAATAGAAGTACTCGACAAATGTTCAAGGGGTTAATTACCCGGGTTAATTAACCTCTCTATCACCAACGTCAGGTAAGCAGTGCACACAATGGAGAATCCAGAGTTCCAGCAAGCTTTTCTCTCTCTCTCTCTCCTCTCTCTCTTGTTATGCTATTTTTTAACTCGTCTTTCTTTTTTATGAATTCTCTCTCTCTCCCTCTCTCTCTCTCTCTCTCTCTCTCTCTAGCAACTTCCTATGTAACAATTAGAGGCGCCTCACTGAGGCCTGGGGCAACCCGAACGAACTGTAACGGTCTGAAGGTAAGGTAAGGTCTCTCTCTCTCTCTCTTGTTAGCTATTTTTTCAATAACTGTGTCTTTCTTTTTTTGAATAACTATCTCTCTCTCGCTCTCTCTCTCTCTCTCTCTCTCTCTCAGCAACTCTCTTGTAGACATAGAGGCGCCCTACTGAGGGGACTGGGGCACAACGAACTGTGAAGGTCTGTAAGGTAAGGTAAGGTCTCTCTCTCTCTCTTGTTAGCTATTTTTTCTAAACTCTGTCTCTTTTTTTTAATAACTATCTCTCTCTCGCTCTCTTACTCTCTCCTCTCTCTCTCTCTCTTTTGCAATCTCAATAACTCCGCTCTCTAAATAACTCTCTCTCTCTCTCTCTCTCTCTCTCTCTCTCTCTCTCTAATAATTGTGTGTCATATAACTCTTCTCGTAATAACTCTCTCTCTCTCTCTCTCTCTCTCTCTCTCTCTCTCTCTCTCAATATCGTCGTGATGGTAGTGTCACTCTTGGAATATTAATGAGATGTTACTTGTCCATTTATTTATTTGTTTATGTTATATATTTATTTATTCATTATTTATTTTAGCAGACATTAAGAAGAAGTACATGTTATAAGGGTATAACCTGGGTATCTATATCGATAAAGATGATATGCAAGTGTTCCTGACATTATAACTGGTTCACTTAAGGTAGATTCTTGAGTGAGCCCTATGCCTACGAGACGTTAGTTTGGCGGCCGCTGATTGGCTGGGAGCTGCGTACCTCCCGGTACCAGCCAATCAGCGGCCACC
>NC_061108.1:133856677-133861677 GCF_015104395.2 Macrobrachium nipponense
TCCTGGAGTTTTATATACTATATGAAAAGATGCCTAATACAGACGTGTCAAGATTGTGGAAACTGACTTTGAGATTTATGTAGTAGAAAAAAAAAAAAAAAAGTGTTTCTTGCTTTTGCATCTTCACTAAAAATGTGACCAAGATTTTCCACGTTACGATAATAAGATTCAAGTGAACTACTAATTAATCGTAAAAAAAAAAAAAAATAATAAATAGATTCAGGTTTTCTCTTGTGTCAGCTCTCGTAAGTCAAGAAGTTTGGTTAATAAATATCAAAGGTAAATTCAATCTCTGGATAAAGTTTATATTTAAAAAACCTAATGACGTGATATTTCCACAATATGGGAAGATGACATTATAAAGGGTTTGGTTTGAAGATATTAAACTCTCTCTCTCTCTCTCTCTCTTTGACGAAGCACCGGGTGGGTGGGAGAAAAGATAGGACGTTATATATCAAAGAATTTTTTCTTTCGGGGATGGGGTGGGGGGGAGGGTAGGGGGGGGACCCCAGAAAAGGCGCGTTCGAAGACTGCGAAAGGGCACCTCTGATTGAGTTTGGTGTTTGATGTAAGGAGACAGAAAGGGCTTAGGTGATATCATCTAGATTAACCAGGTAAGGAAGACCGGGAGAGGGATGGGTTTCCCCAGACTTTTACCAGGTGAGGAGAGGGGGGAGGGAGGCACCCTCTATATTGAGAATGAGGGAGAATAGTTCATGTTGTATCTCCCTCCAAAATCCACAAATTTTATGCATGAAATCCATGGGGATTTTGTTTATAAGCTATCAATCATTTGATGATACTGATCTAACATATCGACTTCGATTTTAAATACACTAAGACCACTTGCTGCGTCTACTATACCTGGTGCAAGTTCCTCGTTGGACGAGAGGGTTATGTGCTCGCTTACCTATTGGGTAGTCCCGAGTTCGATTCCCCGCTTTGCCAACGTGGAATCAGAGGAATTTATTTCTGGTGATTAGAAATTAATTTCGGTTCGGATTTGACAGTAAAGCTGTAGGTCCCGTTGCTGGTAACCAATTGGTTCCTAGCCACGTAAAAATATCTAAAATCCTTCGGGCCAGCCCTAGGAGAGCTGTTAATCAGCTCAGTGGTCTGGTAAAACTAAGATATACTTAACTTAACTATATCTGGCGCAAAGCTGTAAAATTACATACATTGACCTGTATCTAAAAGCAAGATATTTCTCCAATGGGAAATGGTGTGGTAACATAGTACCAATGGCTATCTCCAGTTCTATAACAGATCTACATGAAGATTATTCGAATATACAAGGGCGTAGTAAAATGAAAAGCTGACTCAAAAACAAAAAATCCAAAATGAAAATTAGAGTAAAATTCTCAGATCTCAAAAGGTCAAAATACGATTTTACTAAATTCTGGCAACGCATCGATTAGAAAGTGAAAAGAGCGAGTTGGAGAGGTTGAACAGCAAGATATAACGCTCCAGAAAAGAGAGATGGTGTACAAGGATCTGAAGGTGGAACAGCTGCAATTAGAATTGTTAGAGAGGTTGCAATGCAAAACTGAAGTAAGAAGCAATGAATGCAAAGCAAAACGTCTAGAAATGTGGATAAATAAGAGAAAGCGAACATTTACAAATTTGACAGACAACCTGCTTTACTCTTGAGCTCAAGATGGAGGAACTGAAGAAACCCAGTGTAGACAGACGAATTTCAAGAGGAAATGTTACTAATCTTCGTCTTCCTTCACAGAGTCACCATTGGACCTCACGACATTTCCACCCATTTTATCTCGTTCCTTAAAAGCGTCAGAAGATGAATTCCACGGTCCACCTTTGGGCTCAGTAATATTTCATAAGGGGAGAGGATGGCAGAATGATTCTCCTTAAAAAAAAAAAAAAAAGGCAAATCCGCCCTTCCCCTGAAAAAAATGCAATAGAATGAAGACTACCCCTCGGTCAATTAATTCCCACCCCGCCTACAATTTTCTACCAACCAGAGGATGAAGGAGAACTAAACTGAAGTTCGAACGATGTGGAATCATTCTCCGTTCAAAGGAATGGCGGTGGAAGAGTGAGATTAGATCAATGTTTGGAAATATGCTGGTTGGAACATTGCCCCTTTGCACGAAATGGTGTCTCTGTGGGGGAGGGAGAGTGGGAGGGTGGAGGGAGGGGGAATAGAAGGGAGAGTGAGAGCGGGGGAGGGTATGGCATAAGGTGATGATATTCTTTCGTGAAAGATATTGGTTAGATAATGGTTATTATATTAGGACGGGTATTTACGACCGTTTAAATACCTCGTAGCCGGCTGCACATTTATTTGTCTGTGTGTGTGTCTTTGTTTCGAATTCATATATATACATATATATATATATATATATATATATATATATATATATATATATATTATATATATATATATATATATATATATATCATATTTATATATATATATATATTATATATATATATATATATATATATATATATATATATATATATATATATATAATATATACTAATATATATATATAGATATATATAGTATATATGTATCTGCAGACGGCAATATAGGAAGATTTCAGGAGGTTCCATGATACACTCTCAGTAACAGGCCATGGTTTATAATACAAAAAACGTTTCGCACACAAAACACGGTGCATCATCAGTCTGTAAAGAAACAAATAAATATGTTACGTGCCTGTACATAAGTTTTATGTGATATTTTATATCCAGGTTCTTTCTAGATAATGGCGACAGTGAACCTATGACAGGTGTAACACAGAGTAGTTAAATACTCTAGAAATATAATATAGTTGATAAAGTGGGATGCACCTACTAGCACAAACTCAAGTGAGGGCAATTAAATGCAAGGTAAAACTTATTATATTTATTAAAATATATTCGGCAGTATCCAAAATGCCATACTCGGGTTCTACAATTGACAAGAGAAAACCCAACATAAATGTATGGTAATAACAATGCAATTCAATATTAAGGGAATATAATATCCGATATAAAATGGTTAACCTAAATATACTTTGACTTGCCTTTACTGGATATCCTTTATAAAAGTATAATAATATATACAAGTAGCATATATGAGATACGAGAGACGAGTCACCAAACAGCAGTCTTACAGGAGATTTATCATAAAGAGAAGAACACAAACAACGGGAATAATGTAAGTACCGAAGGCAAGTACCAAACGATTCATCAAAGTTAACGTACGTCCAAGACAACCATAAACAAGGTACGTATAACTAACTAAAATACACAATGACGACAATTGATACTTAATAAACCACCACACAATAATACTTATAATAGAACTATCACACAATAATACTTATAATAGAACTAAGATATAAACTAACGAGTTATAATATATATCAGAATGAGAGATCCATCATAATAAGACAACCACTGCAGCAACGAATCAACGTATTCCTCAATAAAGTGCCGACATGTATAATTATACAAACAGTATGGTACTAACAATGCAATTCAATATTAAGGGAATATAAGCACTTCTCCATAATTAGAGGTTTATTTTTTAATTTCAAAGATCGCTTGCAGTCCTTCATGAGATCGAATGTTGTTTATAAATTCACATGCCCTGGATGTCCGGGCTCTTACATTGGATCGACTCGAAGGTTACTGCAAGTGAGATATTGCAGCCATAAGGGTTTCAGCTTTCGTACTGGTCAAAGAATTAAGCAACCTGAATTTTCCAATATTAGAAATCATGCTGCACTTTGTAAAATAGAGATCTTGAAGCAGCACTTCTCCATAATTGGCTATACGAAGGACCCAGATCACTTAAGAGCGGTAACGTATGGATTTCTATACCTGCCACACGCTAAGTTGGCGGTGATGCCCCGCCCCTTGCTAAGCGAAGGTGGTAATTGGATTACAGCAACTATTCGTGTGGCTATTCATTTGAGTGTGTTGAAGTCGCTTGCAATTACTAATTCAGGTTGTTTTTATTGTAGAAGTTAATTATACTCTTTAATGAATATGAAAATGTATGTTAAATGATGAAAACGTTTGAGAATTTTGAGAAAACTATCACTAAAGTAAAACTCAAATAGTCAAAGTCAAGGATTTTACACGATTTCGCATGCACTCTGATTCATTTATCTTCAATATCCCGTAAATATATAAGAAATTGGTCAGAATCATGTATATTGTAAAGGTCATTTAAATACGGAGATGCTATATAGTATGAATATAGTAGTCCACGTGTCCAAATAACATACTTAATGGTTAGAAAACATGCGCCTTATCTGGGGAGGCAGAATGATCACTAAAATAGCCAGTTACTGTAATTGGCGGGAATTTCAAACGGAGTTGTTAACCGAGCTAACATTGAAAAAAGAGAAACAGCTCTCAGCTCAGTAACCATTCAGCGATATACTATACATACACTGAAGTATAAAGGAGTAACTATAATAATGAAGTAATGCTTAAAAAACACAAAACGTATGGGACGGATAACGAACCAGACAAGAATCGTAGTAATTAAGGTCTGCAATTATCTTCATGAGCAATATGATAAGGAAGGCGAAGATGATACCGTAAAGAGGACTGCTGCTGCAACTGGAATATCTTTTCGTTCCATTCAGCGGATAAAGCAGCAACACAAGCGCGGAGAGATGCACTCTCCACCCCCTAGGTCAAGAAAGTCACCAGTAATGGGAGCCTTAGATAATTTTTATAAGGACTGTGTACGTCGGGAGATAATGGCTTTCTATGAAAGAGGTGAAATTCCAACAATAGAAAAACTGCTGGATAAGGTGAAGAAGCCACCTCTGAATTTCCCTGGTGCTTATATGTCCCTTCTCAAACTTGTTAAGGAACTCGGCTTTCGTTATAAGAAAGTTGAAAGCGGTAGGAAGCTCTTGACAGAAAGGAACGATATTGTTCTTGCCAGAAATAAATATCTAAGGCTTATTGATGAAAACCGAAAATCCAATTCTCCCAGACCGGAAATATATCAAAATGAATGTGTG
>NC_061108.1:133866677-133876677 GCF_015104395.2 Macrobrachium nipponense
AATAAAAACAAAAAAAGGGATTGAAATCAAACAACATCATTTCACGTGAGATTGTTTTGGCCAAAATCGATTTGGCGATTCGTATGTGTATGTGTGTGTGTGCTTTTGTACTCTGGCTCAGATGGAACTGTGATTTGCATTTATATTTTATTTGTCCCTCCCCCCCAACAGCCGCCCCCCCATAAAAAAATATGAAATGCTTTTGAAAAATACGGTGCGAAGCAGCTGCTGGAATTCGTAATTGGCAACAGACGATTCGAAAATGGGTGTTTATTTTCTGTCTTTTTTTTTTTTTTTTTTTTTTTGTCTGGTAGTTTTTTTTTAAGTAAAATTTCTTTCGGTATTGAAAGAGAAGAAAGGAAAAATTCATTTCAACGCTTCCCTAAATTGACTTTAAATTGATTTTTTCACTTTACGAAAAAGAACTAAATTTCCCATCACGAGCAAAGATCTCGTGAGGCCTACCGTCATCTGATTCAGTATTTTTTACAATTCTTTTCCAGCTGTGAAAGGATAAGACTGGGGAGAATTTGAAAGAATATTTGATTTGTATCTTTTTATTACAAACTAACTGACAAACTCGTCTTGCAACTTTAAGCGTTTGACGCCAGATAATTCATTGCAAAATCAATCAATCAATCAAACAAGATTGTAAGTGTGCATAAGCGTTTGGTGTTTGTTAATTATATTGAGAGTAACATGTAACGACTAACTGGCAACCATTACAAACATCAACTCGTCTCAGTCTCAGTTCTAGAAATAAACACCCCCCCCCCCCCAACCCCCCAACCCCCACGGGGTAATAAGCATCGATGCCACGAACAAATATAATCGATAATATGAATGTCAGATTAAAAAAAGAATTCTATTTATTTTATATAATATTAGATTTTATTTTGATGAAAGCAAATCCGATCATGGGGGAATTAATAATGGAAGATCTCTTTTCGCGCGTTCAAATTTATTTTCTATTTATTTATCGATATATTTTGTGAAAATGTTGTTTGTACTTCGATCATTGGGTTCGTATTATTTGAGAGAGAGAGAGAAAGAGAGAGAGAGAGAGAGAGAGAGAGAGAGACCTCGGCGGTCATGAAATTTCCTGGAGAGAGAGAGAGAGAGAGAGAGAGAGAGAGATTTCCTCGTTCGTCATGAAAATTTCCCTGGGAGAAAGAGAGAGAAGAAAATAGAGAGAGAGAGAGAGAAAAGAGAGAGAGAGAGAGAGAGAGAGAGAGAGACCTCGTTCGTCATGAAATTTCCTGGAGAAAGAGAGAGAGAAAAATGAGAAAAAGAGAGAGAAAGAGAAAGAGAAAATAATAAATGAGAGAGAGAGAGAGAGAGAGAGAGAGAGAGAGAGAGAGGGGGGGGAATATGTCCCAACGGGTGCATATTCCACATTCCCCAACATTCAGGTCAACGCAGATGTTCTTTACGATACTGTTCACCTCAATATGACAAGGAGATGTATCTCATTTGAGGTCCGGAAGAAAAGGTTACCAAAACTACCTGAACATTTATTTAAAAGCGTCTTTTTTTTCTTTTTTTTAAACAATCTTTTGCGAGCTTTGGAATTCATTAACGAGTGAAGGTATATTTTGACCTTTTGTTTGTAATGAACAATTTCATCCTTCTCCATAATTTTGAGAAGAGAGACACATGAATTCCATTACGACATATTTTTGGTGTTTGTATATTGCAGTCTATTACTTTTGCTCTTGATTGTTTAAACTCTCTCTCTCTCTCTCTCTCTCTCTCTCTCTCTCTCTCTCGTTTTTGACAGGTGTTTATCGCTTCCTTATCATACATAAAACGAGTTCATTTTATTGCTCATTTACTGTCTAATTATCTCCTACTCTCTCTCTCTCTCTCTCTCTTTCATTCGACCAGTGTTCATGGCTTCCTCACCGTACATAAAATGAGTTAATTTCATTACTCATTTACTGTCTAATTATACTCAAGGCTCTCTCTCTCTCTCTCTCTCTCTCTCTCTCTCTCTCTCTCTCTCTCTCTCTCTCTTACTTGAGCAGCGCTCACGGCTTCCTCACCACACAGTAAACGAGTTCATTTCGCTACACATTCAATCTCTAATTCGATCCGTAGCTTTGATGACACTCAATTATTAATCTCTCTCTCTCTCTCTCTCTCTCTCTCTCTCTCTCTCTCTCTCTCTCTCTCTCTCTCTCTCTCTCTCTCTCTCTCTCTCTCTCTCTCTCTCTCCGTTTTAAAGGGACATCAACATCAACAACTTCCGGTTGTAGGGTCACAGTTCACAAAAGCTGAAAAATTCACTTTTGCTTTTACCGGTCGGTGTTAAATGCGCCTGTCTGTCTGTACTCGGGAAGAACATTAATTAGAAAGCAGTGCAGGCTATGATTACCAAGTAGACATACATCACAAACAAAAGAGGTGGCCTCTTTATTGTTTTTGTTTGTTTGTTTGTATGGTGTTTTTACGTTGCATGGAACCAGTATGGTTATTCAGCAACGGGACCAACGGCTTTTTACGTGACTTCCGAACCACGTCGAGAGTGAACTTCTATCACCAGAAATACACATCTCTCACTCCTCAATGGAATGGCCGAGAATCGAACCAGCGACCACCGAGGTGGGACGCCAACACTATACCAGCCACGACACTGCTATTGTGCTATTGTGGAAAGGAATGGGATAAAATGTTAAGCCTAAGGCCAAGTGCTGGGACCCACGAGGTCATTTGGCGTTGAAAAGTTTGAAAGGCGTAACAGGGGTAAAACCTCAAAGCAGCTACACAATGGGAATATGGTCAGGAGATGGTGGAAAGTAAGACGAAAGATAGACTATGCATAGAGGTGCAGTAAAAGGAATGAGAGTTAACTGCAGCTAGGCAAAAGGACGCAGCAAGTAACGCCTACATTGCACCGCATGAGGTGCACTGTTAGCACTACCCTGCCTACGGGAAACATCGCTTAATGAACACGGTTTTGTGATCGTGTTCAGCCAACCATACCTCGGTACAGTCTTAGTATTGAAAACAAGTGACCAAAAATTCCTATCTTTCAGGGGGATGGAGAACAGAAAGGCTTGCAAGTCTCCATCCTTTTCTCTCTCTCTCTCTCTCTCTCTCTCTCTCTCTCTCTCTCGAGAGAGAGAGAGAGAGAGAGAGAGAGAGAGAGAGAGAGAGATTAGGATAATGCCATTATTCATATGCAAATAAACATCATCCATTGTTGGTAATACCCTCTCGCAGACCTCTTTTTTTATATATATAAACTGGAGTACTACTGTAATTCATCCAAGAATTTTATTCTTCGTATTTATTCACGAGAAGAAACACCACGCAGAGGTAGCCAACGAAAAATACGAAAAAAAATAAATAAAAAAACTCCCACACTCGAAATAAAGAACAAGTATGGCCGCTCTGTAAATGTCACAGACATTTCTCCCGTCAAGGTAAAAATGCGAAACTCAGTTTTCCCTTACAAAGTTCTATATATCATTTTACCCTTTCATTTTTACACCGTCAATAAATAGGACGTTTTGGACGGAACATTTTTCGACATGAAGATATTTCAGTTGGGCGGTGTCTATATATATATATATTTATATACACATAAGAGATATATGGTAAACAGATGCTTAATATTCTCGTACGGTCCTTTTTTTTTATTTTTATTTTTCAGAGGGGGAAATGGAGCAGAGACGAGGCTGTGCCCTTCCTGACAAAGGCAGAAATTGCCTTTCAGAAAATGGAGAGAGGGAACATATTCTATCTTCTTTTTTTATTGCTACTCTGATGCAGTAGTAACGTCATAGTACTTGACCTAGAAAAACCTCATTTTATTTATCTTTTAGTTTTCTGTAGAAGACAACTGTTGTGCCTTCTTTGTCCGTCCGTCCTTTTCCCTGTCAGCACTCAGATCTTAAAAACTACTGAGACTAGAGGGCTGCAAATTGGTATGTTGATCATCCACCCTCCAATCATCAAACGTACCAAATTGCAGCCCTTTAGCCTCTGTATTTTCTATTTTATTTACGGTTAAAGTTACCCGTAGTCGTGCGCCCTGCAACGCTACAGGACAGGCCACCACCGGGCCGTGGCTGAAAGTTTCATGGGGCACTGCTCATTAAAGAAATCTCGATTGTCTCCTTGTTAATTACTTGTTTATTCCCTCGTGAAAAAAGGGTAGTATCGATGTTCACGCAAAAATTAGGTCGAACCTTTCTCGCAAGAATTCTCTTTTTATTTCATTCATTCATCGTGCGAGAGAAAAATTTATTATAGGGAGTGAAAATATACATAAAACTTCCTAATAAGAGAGAGAGAGAGAGAGAGAGAGAGAGAGAAAGAGAGAGAGAGAGAGAGAGAGAGAGAGAGAGAGGTTGCTTAAAATATACTGTTGTTTGTTACTTGTGAAGAAATTCCGCTTATCACGAAAACCTTGCAAGAGCTTTGTTTTTTTTTTTTTGGGGGAGGGAGGAGAGGAGGGAGGGAGGTAGCTTCTATTTTCCTCTGTTTTCCCTAAAATCACAAACCTCCTCACAAAGGGGGAATCCTCCCACTCCTCCTCCTCATTTTTTAATCCTACATGCAAGAATATGAAGTACTAATTCTGATGTCTGTAGAAAGAGTCGAACCTGCATCTAGAATATCAGAGCATTACCAAAAACTTCACAATGGCATGAGGCCCTAAATTTGTGAAGAAATCCATAGTGGCACACACACACACATATATGCATATATACCTGCATACATACATACATATTATATATATAAATATATAATGTTTAAAAAATATATAATATATTATATATATATATATATATATATATATAGAGAGAGAGAAGAGAGAGAGAGAGAGAGAGAGAGAGAGAGAGAGAGAGAGAGAGAGAGAGAGAGATTTCTATTATATATTTACATTTACACACAGAGGATTTCTTCAGCAATAATAATAATAAACACTATAGAAGAGAAACCATTCGCTGTCAGTTTTTAATATTAATCATCAGCCTGAAACCGAAGTGTATATATACGTATAGATATATATATATATATATATATATATAGTATATATATATAGATATATATATATATATATATATATATATTCATACATTTTATCTATATATACATATATATAAGTATATATATATAATATATATATATATATATATATTACATATAATATCTCATTAAAGATCACCACAGGGAGGAAGTTCTTTTCTATATACAAGCCTCCTTTAATTAAACTCAAAATGAAGATTTATTGGCCCTAATGACTTTTCTCGGCGCCCAGCAGAGATCCGTTACTCGCCAAATTGATTAGTTTCGGGGGTAATCGATGATTCCCGTATCGGTGGCTATTATAAATTTATATATCATTAGATTTTTTATCTAGTTTATAATTAACCTGTTTTCATGATGCCTCTGTATACCTTCTATAGGAGACTTTGTTTGCATGGACGTGTGTATTTTTGGGAAGGTATATTAAAACGGTTTTATCAAAATTTATTATAAAAATGTTATAAGGAAGTTTATGAAGAAGTTGTATTAAAAATCGTTATGAAAAGTTGTATTAATATATTCGTTTAAAAAGTTGTACTAATATATGGGTTTAAATAGTTCTATTAGACTTGGTTATATAAAAAATTCTGTAAGAACGTTGATGAACAAGTTGTTTTTAAAAAATGGTTATAAAAAGTTGTATTAATAAATGCGTTAAAAAAGTTTTATAAGAATTGGTTATAACAAATTGTATAAGAATGTTTGTGAAGTTGTATAAAAAAATGGTTATAAAAAGTTGCATTAATAAATACGTTTAAAAAGTTGTATTAGAATTGGTTATAAAAAATTGTATTAGAAAGTTTATGAAGTATTAAAAAATTATTCTAAAAAGTTGAATCAATATGTGGTTATATGAAAGTTGTATTAAAACTAGTTATAAAAAATTGTATTAGAAGTTTATGAACTAGTATTAAAAATGGTTATAAAAAGTTGTATTAATATGTGGTTATATAAAAAAAGTTGTATTGAAAATGGTTATAAAAACGTTACATAAAACCGATTATGAACATAAAAACGTTATTTTAAACAGTTTATGAACAAGTTGTATTAAAAATGGATACAAAAAGTTGCCTTAATAAGTGGTTATAAAAATGTATTAAAAATTGTTGTAAAAAAACTTATATAAAAACAGTTCATGAACAAGTTTCATTAAAAATGGTATTAAACATTATTATAAAAAGTTGTATTTATAAGTGGTTATAAAAAAGTTGTATTTAAAAATGTCTACTAAAAGTTGTATAAAGAACTGGTTATAAAAAAGTTGTATTAAAAATGGTTAAACAGTTTTATTTTTATTTTAAACAGTTGTAATAAAATTCATTATAAAAGTTTTCATTTAAAAAATCTATAAAAAAAAGTTGTATTAAAATACGGTTATAAAAAATCAGTATTAAAAATAGCTATACTAAAGTTGCATTAAAAATGGTTATAAAAAGTTGTATCAATAGATGGTTATAAAAAGCCGTATTAGAATAATGGAATGCCTTTATATCAATGTGTAAGACATTCTCTCTCTCTCTCTCTCTCTCTCTCTCTCTCTCTCTCTCTCTCTCTCTCTCTCTCTCTCTCTCTCTCTTAGCGTTATTCATTCACTCCAGCAGTATTTGATGTATTCATAATTAGCATGAAAAAGTCTTGATGTGATGAGGGTTAATATTCCTGGAAACAGTTCCAGAGAAAGCCTCCCCCCCCCCCCCCCCCCCCCCCCCCCCCCCCCCCCCCCCCCCCCCCCCCCCCCCCCACCCCCCCCCCCCCCTCAACCTCACCCTCTTTTTAACAAATTTCTGGAACTGGAAAAGCTCAACTGGAAAAACTCCAAAAGGTTTCTATATAGGTGGAAGCCACGCCCCTTTCCCAACCTGTAGCCACGCCCCTTTCGCAAAGTTCGTGTCCAAATTTATTTATTCACACTAAGTTGCCATAGTTTAGCACCAGACTTCTTCGTCTATATGAAATTAAAGTGATTTACCCATAAAAATGGTTAAAATACAACTCATTCTTCTTCGTAAGAGTTATACCGCTGTTTTTTATCCTTCTGTTTCTGTAAGAATTATTATGTGAATCATTCCCTTGTATTCCGTCATTTATCTATTTAAAGTTTTTTTTTAATAAATAAGATTTCTTTTCGTATTTCCCTTAATTAACCTTCTCTTAGTTCCTAATGAATACCAGAATACTCTTTAGAAGTTTGAATTTCAAATCAATATCCCATTTTGCGCATGTTTTATATGAATATGGTTCATCTTCTGTGTAACAATAAATAATAATAACTAATATCCCAATCGTGAGAAACGAAGTAATAAAAACATATGTATCGTAAAAAGCTAAAATCAAGAGCGAAGTGGTTCTTGTTCGTGGCATCATAATTTTTCCTTAATAATATACTTGAGGCGAGCGTTTTCTCGCTAAATATTTTCTTGAGCACTTAATGGACGATACGCTTCGTATACTCTGCTGGAGCATTTTGCTTGCACATTTTGCGTGGGCCAGATTTCCACGCCTAAAATATTTCGTGGAATTATCTGGGAACTTCCAGTTTGCACTCTTAAAAACAGTTGCATGATTAAAATCCAGTTTACCCTCTCAAAACAGCTGTATAATTAAAAGTGAGTCAGAATGCATTTCTTAAAAACACTTGTGTCATTAAAATTAACTCAGAGTGTATATATTTCTTAAGTGATTTACACTGAATGTGATGAAAATTTGACTTTTGAGTCAACTTATTTCTTTGAACAAATTTTCATGAAAATAAACAAAAATACGCGAAACATTTATATCACAACAGATGCTCATATATGCGAAACGTTCCCTATATACGCACGAACAAAATTTAGCCACTATCCGATCAACAAATTCGCAATGATTTCGTGTATCTGGTCAAATGTGTAGTGATCTACCGAGCCTGAATTGACATTCATTTATTTTTCATTTAAGCAGAATTTTCGTAGACTTAGCTATTCTAGTTTATGCTAATTTATTTGACTTCGTGTTAGTATTTTCTACTTTGTGACTTATTTTCAATAATAAGTAGTTAGTTTCAAACACTGTCGATATTTACTAGCAATTGTATATATATATATATATATATATATTATATATATATATATATATATATATATATATATATATATATATATATATATATATAGAGAGAGAGAGAGAGAGAGAGAGAGAGAGAGAGAGAGAGAGAGAGAGAGAGAGAGAGAGAGAGAGAGAGAGAATTTTAATGTTAATGATGAACCAATTTATTAAAATTATCAAAGTTATTCATCCATAGTCCATAGACAATTTATTTGTATATGCTTTTTGAATAAACAGACGTGAAGCTTTTTAATCTGGGCTCATCGCATCCTAAAACAGTAATAAAGATCACTAAGAATTGGAAAAAAAACAGGAACTTAAAAAAAATAAAAATAGGAATTTAAAATAATTTCTAAAAATTAATAAAAAAAACAGGTCGAGTTTTGTCCGAGGTCCCCCGTTACACGACATCGTATAAATTTTTCCTTAATCACCTCACTTGATCCCCTGAACATTTTTTGGGGAGAATATTTTTCACGCGAACATTTCGCGCATAATACACACCGGCAGCTACGCTACTGTGCCCGCCTGGAAATTTTTGCTTCCCAAAAAATTGTAGTCCAGAATTTTCCACGTTTTAAAATAATCTTTGCCCGGATTAAATTTAAGACCTTATGGTGCCACAGTCCTTTAAAATACACTACCAAAACTTTTAAAATACACTAACAAAACTCATAATGAACTATGAAAAAGATAGTCCTTTAGGAGTATCCAAAAGATTACGGATTACGGAGAAGATATTCCATTACGACTTTCATTATAATAATGTATTGGGAGAGGATAGTCCTCTAGGATTCACTATCAAAATATAAATGGATTGTGAAGGACATAGTTCTTTAGGACTATCAATAAATAGGTCGGATTGTGAAGGAGATAGTCCTTTTACGATACACTATCAAAATGAAAATGGAATATGGACATCATACTTCCTTATTACTATGAAAATAGTGATGGATTCTGAAGAATCTAATTCTTAAGGATACACTATCAAAAAATGACAATGAATTGTGAATATAAAAAACCTCTTTAATTTTATATAGGAATATTTCTTAAATTTTATCTAGGAATATTTCACAAAATGTTCTACAGTAATGGAACCTGATTCATTCTGTTTATAAAAAAATAAAAATTTCTTTCAGTAGATATAAATAAACGACTTAACTAACATTATGAACATATTCGAGCACAGTGGCCAGTAGAGATGAACAACAGACACTGAGACGGCCTAGGATGTGACCTTGACCCAAGTTTACACAGGCGAGACGCCAGATATAAAATTGCATGTAAATTATACTCTCCCAGTGTAAATCATTCTTTACTAATAACGGCTATTCATTAATAATGAAAAATGGGTGCCAGTTTCAATTTCTCTCTCTCTCTCTCTCTCTCTCTCTCTCTCTCTCTCTCTCTCTCTCTCTCTCTCTCTCTCTATTGCCAGTCGTTTTAGCGAGGGCCGGAACTTTCCTCTCTCTCTCTCTCTCTCTCTCTCTCTCTCTCTCCATACTTATAAAGATACATATATGCATATACATGTATATATGTGTGCATGGATATATATACATATATTATTCATATTTAACATACTAATATACGTACATACACGGACACCCATATACACACAAATATATATATATATATATATATATATATATATATATATATATATATATATATATGTATATATATATATATATATATATATATATATATATATGATATATATACTATATACATACAATACTATATACATATATACATATATATATATATATATATATATATATATATATATATATATATAAACATATATATAAAACATATATCCCGCCGTCTCTTCAACCACTTCACCTCGTATCGATTCTCCTTTAACCTACGCGGA
>NC_061108.1:133884177-133889177 GCF_015104395.2 Macrobrachium nipponense
TTAATAAAGAAGTACATTTTATAAGGGGTATAACCTGGGTATCTGTATCGATAAAGATGCAAGTGTTCCTGACATTATAACTGGTTCACTTAGGGTAGATTCTTGAGTGAGCCCTATGCCTACGAGACGTTAGTTTGGCGGCCGCTGATTGGCTGGGAGCTGCCTACCTCCCGGTACCAGCCAATCAGCGGCCACCAAACAAACGTCTCGTAAGAATAAGGCTCATCCGAGAATCTACCTTAAGTGAATCAGTTATAGTACATAGTATTCGAGTACATGAAAACGGAATTGAAAGTTTTAATTTAACCCATAAACTGAATAGGACAGATGAAATACTTTGGGAGATTAAATGAATGTTACTATACTCTCTTTTTTTCCATCTGTCCATCCGCCTGTGGTGTTTTCGCATGGTAACACTGCGTCCCGGGCTTTAAATAGTTACGCTATGTGTAAGTTTTAGGTAAATAAAAGGATATCTGGGCGTACATTTGCAACTGAAAAGTGTTTTAATAAATTACTGTATGCTAATTACACCGTTAATATTCGAAATAGGATATTATTATTATTGTTGAATGTAAGCTGAATGTAACTATCTAAAGCCCGGGACGCAGTGTTACCATACGCATACACCACAGCCGGATGGACAGATGGAAAAAAACAGAGTATAGTGGTATTAGTAATAATTCTTTATGTCCTGTTGAAAATGGTTACTCATCCAAACTAAAATTTCATAGAATATCTTGCAATTATCAGTAGAGAACTGTAAGTGCTGTTTGCAATGAAGTACCTTGTCATGGAAGTTGATTGATTGATTTATTTATGAAAGATTATCTGGCGTCGCAACTGCAAATGGTTACTGACGCCACTACACTGGAATATGTAGAACATATCCCACCAAGCAAATACATTCATACGAACATACATACACACACACAAGACAAACTCAACAACTGAAAATAAAAACATTAAAAACTCGCTTAAATTTAATAAAATGAAATCAATAAGGGAAAATCCCCGTGAAAAAAATTAATAGATAATCGTAAAACCTATTAAACTTTAAAAAATGGGATAGTGACCAATTTCTATTCATTTATTTTTTTTCTGGGACCATTCCCTTACTGGGGAAAAAAGGAAGAAGGGGAAAAAAGGACTCGTGTCATGGAAATCATGAGTCCTTTTTTTCCCCAGCGGGGGAATATTCCCAGAAAAAAATAAATAAATAAAAATTGGTCAATGGCCCATTCAGTCTCGGAATGATGAATCGAGGACGAACTATCTGTGTAAAAAACATTCCCCAAAACATTAACCGCTTCATACACCTACACAGAATATACTCTCATACTTTGCCATTTGGCTCTGTGTGTACCCATCACTTTCAAGTTTACTGAACAGTATTCCCTTCCTTTCCAATGCCTGCCTTTCCCTAACATAAAACTTGTTCGTTAAGTTATAAGGATTTAATAACAAAAAAATGAAATACCTAGACAGGCTTCCTAACATCTTCTATAACTTGTTTGTTAATTTATAAGGATTTAAAGACAAAAAGAAATATCGAGACACGTTTCTAACATTTTCTAGGACTTTTTTGTTATGTTATAAGGATTTAAAGACAAAAAAAATACCTAGACAGGCTTCCTAACATCTTCTAAAACTTGTTTGTTATGTTATAAGGATTTATGGACAAAAAAATGAAATACCTAGATAGGCTTGTAACGAATTTCCATAACACGTTTTTCCATTTGGGGGTTTTCGGGGACTTCAAAAGCTGCTCTAGTTAGTGGCTTCAAATTTGAACATATAGGAAAAATAAGCCCACTCCACATATTTAGATGTATGAACGAAAGATCTATCAGAATTTCTCTCTTCTAAATCACAGCCAGACACAATCAGAACCCCAAGACTATAAGTATTTCCGTTTTCCACTGTGTGTTTTTTTTATATACCTTCTCTACGTCGTTTTATTCTATCTCAATAAAAAAGAACTAGAAACCTTTTCACAGCCTTTTCCCCTCCTTTTCTGCCCTCATATACCTTCCTTTCCCCTCCTCGCCCCCCTCTTCTTACAATCTTGGGTTTAATGCCACGACTTGACTCTGGCAACTGACAGTCAGCTGACGGGTCACTCTGACTCGGCTGTCGAAGTAAAAACTAATAAAAAAAATAAAATCCCTCGTAATGAGGACGGCACTGGTGAGAGAGAGAGAGAGAGAGAGAGAGAGAGAGAGAGAGAGAGAGAGAGAGATTTTGTTAACTGACTGAAGAGCAAAAAGGGATAGAATACCTTGTCCTGAGAGAGAGAGAGAGAGAGAGAGAGAATTTCGTTTATAGACTTCAGAGCTAAAGGGAATAAAATCCCTCTTCCTGAGAGAGAGAGAGACGAGAGAGAGAGAGGAGAGAGAGACGAGTTTTATGCGTTATATTAAGATTCCATTCTTGAAGCGTTGTCTTGCCTACGCAATATATTCAAGAGTGGGAAGGGGGAGAGCACAGTGGTTGGGGGGGGGGGGGGGGGGGGGAAATAACCCCCATTCCCTATCCAATCTTGAACGTCGATGGAGATAAAAGGTTATTGTATAGAATATCTTAGATGTTTATTTTGGGTCGTAAAAGAGAAAAATGGAATTTTATTTGGAAAATTTATTTTTATTTTTTTTATACGGAGTTGGGGCTAACGTGGTAAGAATCAATTTCTGATTCTAGGAAAGGGATGATGATGATAATAATAATAATAATAATTTAATAATAATAATAACAATAATAATCAATAATAATAATAATAATAATAATGTGGAAGTTACTAACAGGTATCATCAGTGAAAGGCTATAACAATTACCTAGAGGAGCACAAATACCATCCCCCACCACAAGAAAAGGCTGCAGAAGGAAGTATAGGGGCACAAAAGACCAGCTCCTGATAGACAAAATGGTAATGAAGAACAGTAGGAGAAGGAAAACCAACCTAAGCATGGCATGGATAGACTATAAGAAAGCCTTCGACATGATACCACACACATGGCTAATAGAATGCCTGAAAATATATGGGGCAGAGGGAAAACACCATCAGCTTCCTCAAAAATAACAATGCGGCAACTGGAATACAATACTTACAAGCTCTGGAATAAGACTAGCAGAGGTTAATATCAGGAGAGGGATCTTCCAGGGCGACTCACTGTCCCCACTACTCTTCGTAGTAGCCATGATTCCCATGACAAAAGTACTACAGAAGATGGATGCCGGGTACCAACTCAAGAAAAGAGGCAACAGAATCAACCATCTGATGTTCATGGACGACATCAAGCTGTATGGTAAGAGCATCAAGGAAATAGATACCCTAATCCAGACTGTAAGGATTGTATCTGGGGACATCAGAATGGAGTTTGAAATAGAAAAATGCGCCTTAGTCAACATACAAAAAGGCAAAGTAACGAGAACTGAAGGGATAAAGCTACCCAGATGGGAGCAGCATCAAACACATAGATGAGACGGGATACAAATACCTGGGAATAATGGAAGGAGGGGATATAAAACACCAAGAGATGAAGGACACGATCAGGAAAGAATATATGCAGAGACTCAAGGCGATACTCAAGTCAAAACTCAACGCCGGAAATATGATAAAAAGCCATAAAACACATGGGCAGTGCCAGTAATCAGATACAGCGCAGGAATAGTCTAATGGACGAAGGCAGAACTCCGCAGCATAGATCAGAAAACCAGGAAACATATGACAATACACAAAGCACTACACCTAAGAGCAAATACGGACAGACTATACATAACACGAAAGGAAGGAGGGAGAGGACTACTAAGTATAGAGGACTGCGTCAACATCGAAAACAGAGCACTGGGGCAATATCTGAAAACCAGTGAAGACGAGTGGCTAAAGAGTGCATGGGAAGAAGGACTAATAAAAGCAGACGAAGACCCAGAAATATACAGAGACAGGAGAAAGGCAGAAAGAACAGAGGACTGGCACAACAAACCAATGCACGGACAATACATGAGACAGACTAAAGAACTAGCCAGCGATGACACATGGCAATGGCTACAGAGGGGAGAGCTAAAGAAGGAAACTGAAGGAATGATAACAGCGGCACAAGATCAGGCCCTAAGAACCAGATATGTTCAAAGTACGATAGACGGAAATAACATCTCTCCCATATGTAGGAAGTGCAATACGAAAAGTGAAACCATAAACCACATAGCAAGTGTGCCGTTTCTAGGATCACACTCTTCTGCATGAGTCCTGGAGCTACTTCGGCATCTACTAGTTTTTCCAGGTTCCTTTTCAGGGATCTTGTGATGGTCAATATTATTATTATTATTATTATTATTATTATTATTATTATTATTATTATTATTATTATTATTATTATTATTATTATTAGGTGTTCTTTTGAAGGGAGTAACAAAACGTAATACGAATTACAGAAAGAAGAGATCCTCAGTTATTAGAAAATAGAAAATAAACTAACAATTGATAAACTGATAGTCTTTGAAAAAGAAGGAAAGATAGAAGAAACCAAAGATCATAAAAAATGCAATAAAACTGGAATTGCATATAAATGAAAATCAGACCCAGAAACGAACAGAAATCATTATAAATGAATAAAAATGAATGAACGAAATGAGCATAAGAAAAGATTCGTATCGACACAATCTGATCATATATAGACAGTAATGTAATTGATGTACTGTTATTAGTTATTAGATTACACTGCCCAGGTATAAATGGATGAAAATGAACAAAAGTAACAGTTTCGTATCGACATAATCTTGTTATATAAACAATTGTGTAATTGACGTACTTTTATCTGTTATTAAATTACACTGCCCAGGTATAATAAATGAATAAAAATGAACAAAAGCACTAGTTTCGTATCGACGTCATCTGTTATATATATATAATTATGTAATTGATATACTGTTATTGTTTATTGAATTACACTACCCGGTAACTGTGATATAATTTATTGGGCAAAGTGTAAGATTACATTCAA
>NC_061108.1:133896939-133906939 GCF_015104395.2 Macrobrachium nipponense
TTTACTAATACATTGTCAAGGAACGAATGAAATACAGTTGGAAAGAAAGTTATCAAGTAAACAAAAAGATTAAGAATACCAGATGGTTAAGTAATTGTCAAAAGGGTAAGAATCAAAGAGATTATCCAGGATTATCGGATATCACACGGTCACAAACTTAAATATATGTTTCCCTAACAGAAACTACAAACGTATCCATATTGTCCACAACATGTAAAATCTGAATATATTAAGTTTGTTGCTTATATTTATCTACAACTTTTTTCATAATGAAGGCATCGAGTTTAAATAAACCAAGACTTAAACTTGATACCTTCATAATGAAAAAGTTTTAGATAAATATAAGCAACAAAATTAATATATTCAGTTTTTACATGGTGTGGACAATCATTGGATACGTTGTAGTTTCTGTTAGGGTTAAATCTATGTGGTAGGTTTGTGACCGTGTGATATCCGATAATCCTGGATTATCTCTTTGATTTCTAACCTTTTCACAAATAACTATCTGGTATTCTTGATCTTTGTGTTTACCTGATAACTTTCTTTTCAACTGTATTTCATTCGTTCCTTGACAATGTCTTAGTAAAGACGAAAGCGCTTGGATTTCTGCCTATCATTTTCCCGCGGTATTCGCTTATTTATGAAGTCACGTGCATTTACTGTGATTTTTTTGCTATAGGCATATATTTATATATATATATATATATATATATATATATATATATATATATATATATATATATATATATATAAATATAAAGATATGCCCACGAAGGATTTATCACGTTCCTAACTTTCGTGATTCAGTATACATATATATATATATATATATATCTATATATATATATATATACATATATATATATATATATATATATATATATATATATATATATATATATATATATATATATATATATATATATATATACATACATACATACATACAGCATACATACATACTAATGGCTCCTCCATCCAATTGATCCCGAAGACATGGGAATTTACAGACAAAATCTGTCTAACAGATCTGAACACACAGAACAGACAGACTTGTCTTTACGTCTCGTCCAAAAAAAATCGGGAGAGTTATTTAGTTATTGTTTGGAATGTTCACAATGTTTTGTGCACAAAATAGTTAACCCACAAATTTAAAGAGAATATGAAAGTTGTTTCAGCGTTTGTGGAAACAAAACAACTCCGGCTACCTTTGCATTTTGGAAGAGGGAGAGGACTTTCCTTTGGAAAGCTGATTGCAATTGCCTTTGAAGTTTTTTTCTTGTGTTTTGGTTTTGTGTTTATATATATATATATATATATATATATATATATATATATATATATATATATATATATATATATATATATATATATATATATATATCACAGTGAATGATATGCAGAGAGTCAGTACCAAGCGCTTTCGCCTTTACGAGGCATTTGTGTCTCGACAATGCCTGAATAAAGGTGAAAAGGCGAAAGCACTTGGATCGGATTTTTGTGTATCATTCTCCTGTGGTATTCGCATATATATATATATATATATATATATATATATATGTATATATATATATATATATATATATATGTATATATATATTATATATATATATATATATATATATATATATATATATATATATATATATATATCTATATTATATATATATTATATATATATATATATATATATATAGTATATATAGATACATATATATATACTATATATATATATATATATATATATATATATATATATATATATATAGCATATATATATATATATATATATATAGTATATATATATATATATATATATATATATATATATATATATATATATATATATATATATATATATATATATATAGGAGTCAGGAAGACAGCAGTCTAAGAAGCATGCTTTATTTATATGTGAAACGCTTCATGTTGCTTCAACACATCATCAGTCTGTAATAATTAAAATGTTACTTGATAAATTACAAGTTAAAAGTACAAATTATTACCAATAAAAAAATCAGCTAAAAATAATGTAAACCTTTAAATAAAAACAAAAACATGAATAAGTGAGAAAGGCTACCTATTCAAAGTAAGGAAAAGAGTCAAGTGACCTTGACATTGAATAGGTAGCCTTTCATCATTATTCATGTTTTGTTTTTATTAAATTTTAAAGTTTTACATTATCGTTTAGCTGATTTTTTTATGGTAATTATGTACTACTTTTAACTTGTAATTTATCAAGTAAAACTTAATTATTGCAGACTGATGATGTGTTGAAAAAAAGCAACATGAAACGTTTCACATATAAAAAGGCATGCTTCTTAGACTGCTGTCTTCCTGGGACTGAATGAATATCAACGATTTTCCTGATATATTCTATATATATATATATATATATATATAGATATATATATATATATATATATATATATATATATTATATATATATATATATATATAGTATATCTCCGCTAGATACCATTCATTTTAAATGAGGTCCCATCATGAATTGTATTAATGCACAGGAAAATTTTTGAACGATAAAGTTTAATATATATATATATATATATATATATATATATATATATATATATATATATATATATATATATATATATATATATATATATATATATATATAATATATAATATATATATATATATATATATGTATATATATATATATATATATATATATATATATATAAATAGATAGATAGATAGATAGACGTACATCTGCAAGGCTGAGAAGTAATTATACATACTGTATATAAGACCAAATTGCTGCCTCCCATATTATAAATTAACTTTAACATTCGACCACTGGCATTACGCCACTAAAGGTTGATTAGCTTATTAGCACATTGTAATTATCCAGTATCCACCCTACTAAAACTTCATTAACCCTTTAGCACGTGGTAATTACACACGGCCACTGAAATTTGATTAAGTCACCACCTGCAACTCGTGATTACCCAAGTAACATCTTAGATAATATTATTGCCTATACAAGTTTATAAGACTTGATAAAGCCAATGAAAACCTTTCCAAAACAAAAAAAGAAATAAAAAAAAGAAAGACAACCATAAATTATGTTATTTTTCTGTAATCTCTCTGACATATCGTGCATCATTTGTCAACCTCACCACGGTCCTCTCTATATTTTTCTTATATTATTCCTTGTCATTTTTTTTTGGTATTTTCCTTTCTCTTTTAATCCCTTTCCCTGAAATAAAAAAAAATTCTTAATAATAAAAATGAAAAATATTAAAAGTAATATATTAAATTCGTAAGAAAATACATTTCTTTGGTATTTTGTTTTCTCCTTCGCTCCCTTGCCCCTGATAATATAATAAAAAAATCATAAAAATGATATTATATGAAATTAAGAAAATACGAAGAGGGAAGTACAAGAATAAGGGGAATATTGATGCAAGTATAATTGTTATGTAATGTAAGTACTGTCATTCAAAAAGATTAAAAAGAGAGGTGTATAAAAATTTGGACTAGTGACAAAACTTTGAAAAAAAATTCATGTATGACTTTTGAAAAACATGAAGTTTTTAGGAAACACAAAGTTTTCCTCAAATGGAAGTTGTGAACAGTACAATGACAAGAAAAATAAAATTTAATTGAAAAAATGCACAGAACTATTGGCTTCAAATAAAAGAGAGAGAGAGAGAGAGAGAGAGAGAGAGAGAGAGAGAGAGAGAGAGAGAGAGAATATTTGTATTTGGGGAAAAAAATTTCACCTTTAGAAATTAGCAAGTCTGTTTAGTATAAGAAAAGTGAAAATTGTGGAGATAATGGTTTCAATATATAGTGAACTAAGAAGCAGTATATATGTATGATGGTGTGTGTCTGTGTGTGTGTGTGTGTGAGAGAGAGAGAGAGAGAGAGAGAGAGAGAGCGAGAGAGAGAGAGAGAGAGAGAGAATTGATCTTCCCCTTGCATTATTAATTGATGCCATAAAGTTAAATTGTCAGACCCCCAGCATTGTTCTCAAATGAATGACCACAGAAAAAAAAAACTACATTCGTGGTTCAGCACGAGTGTCAAATGGAATACATCCAACTTTTTCTGGTAATTTTTCTGTTTTTTAGACAATAAACTATGAATAAAAAGTTAATTTAAGAAATAGAGTCGCTGATGAACTTTTTACTCACTAACTTTTATTGTTGAATGTATTTGTATTTTAAAACATCTATACAATCTTGTCAAGAGATTGTGATGATTAATCTCGTGTCAGGACGC
The DNA here is from genome assembly GCF_015104395.2 of Macrobrachium nipponense. Lineage (NCBI taxonomy): Eukaryota > Metazoa > Arthropoda > Malacostraca > Decapoda > Palaemonidae > Macrobrachium > Macrobrachium nipponense. The sequence goes on from NC_061108.1 coordinate 133,901,194, forward strand.
AAACAAATAGATAAGGTAATAGATAATTATACATACATTAAGTAAAAAAGAAGTAATAAATGGTTTGATAAATAAATAACTATATTAAATAAGCTAATACGTAAATGAACGTGTAAATAACCTTATCTAAAGAATGTGATGATTAAAACCATATCAAGAAGTATAATTAATCAATAAGAAATTATGAAAGTATATCAACAAATAAATAAGAAAATGGAAAAACGCTGAAATGAAAATACACACACACACACAAAATTAGATAACTAAGTAAATTTAACAATCTAAACAACAACAGAAAAATTCGAGTCAAGTTTAAAACTCTTAAAACAATAGATCTGGATTACTTGCGGGGAATAGGTATTGACATTTTCAACAGAATCAGAAAGAAATTAATTTTAAAATTTAAAATAATGAAAAAGTTAATTATTCCTCTCTCTCTCTCTCTCTCTCTTCTCTCTCTCTCTATCCATAAAAAAATCGACCGAGTAAAACTTTTTTTTTTAAGAGCCAAAAAACAAGACTGTTTTATGCAGCAGTTAATAGCAATTACGATTCCAGTGCTTTCCCTACAACGCAGTTTCCTACTAAATAAATTCTGTCTGTGTTTGCGAATAAAATAGCACAGAGATGTTAATTGCAATTCCGGTTGCGCTTAAGGGAGGAATTGTTCTTATCAGGAATGTGGATTTAGATAAAGATAAAGTAGAGTATTTTATGCTCCTAATTAATTGCATTTTTTATTATATTTTTTTTTTGTTGTCTTTTGTGCCTATAAGTTTGGATGGCCACAGAAACCTCCAGGCCTTCTGTAAAACAACAGTTCAAGGTAGGGCATAAATTATTCATGACTAGAGGAAAATGATATAATTCCCTGTTTTTTATAACTTCAGTAACACTTAAGACATTCTAGCATTGTATATATATATATATATATATTATATATTATATATATATATATATATATATATATATATATATATATATATGTGCGTGTGTGTGTGTGTGTGTGTAAATAAATTCTTTTTATGCAAAGCGGATGTCGATACAAATGTCAGATGCTAGAATCCTCACTGATAAAACAACAAGATAACACACACACACACACACACACATATATATATGTATATATGTATACACATATATATATGTGTATATATGTAAGAGCCGGGACATCCACGTACGGGGCATCTTACGTTGGTATGACTTCTATGAAACTGTCTAAGAGGATTTCTTGCCAAGGACAAGAAGGGGCAATTAAAAACCATACCATGACAGCACACCAGGAAGCCATCTCCCGCGACGGTATTATCAAGAATATTAAGATAATAGGGAGGGCTCCTAACCAACGACGTTTGCGACTGCTCGAGGCACTCCAAGAGAAGAGCTCATTGAATACGACGCAGGAAGTGCTCCTCCCCACCAACCTAAGGAGACCTATGTGCATAAATAATAGCACAAAAATAAATACCAGACCGAACGACACTCCCGATCAAAGAATACCAGATGAGACAAGCAGCCCAGCATCCAATGGCAACGCGAGCCGTCGTGACACAGCGCCCAGGGAAGTCTTGCCCCAGCCTCGACGATCAGCTAGGCTGCAACAGCGCAACCTTCAACGACGAGAAGCGTCTTGAAGAAAAATTCTTTCAACCAATAGCTGGAGCGCATTGCGCCACAGCCAATGAAAACGCAGCTCGCGGTTGACCCCCTGCGACCTGTCGCTATATATTGAGTAGATCTTGGACAACACCTACAGTCTACTCCGATCCACTGCCGTGATCATGCTCGGATGATACCGAGAGAAACGTTGGCCACTAGATCGACTTGTATTTTTTATTTGTTCATTTACTGTGACAAATAAATAAATTTTAAGCAATATCCCCGAAATTGACTCTTCCTGATGAGTAATATCGGCGCAATACTCGCCAGTTATAGTAGCAGAGAGAAAGCTATTATTAGAAAAATAGAGAAGACTATTTACAAGTTGAATACAGCTGATGCAGCAATATCTTTCAATAAAACTTGTTTGAAAGAGGGTCTCCTTCCAATATATTATTATTATTATTATTATTATTATTATTATTATTATTATTATTATTTTATTATTATTATTATTATTATTATTATTATTCAGGAGATAAAATCCTATTCACTTGGAACAAGTGTACCGAGGCCATCAACTTTATATTCAAGCTTCAAAAGAAAATGTCGTTCATTTGAAAGAAATAACTGAAGATCTGAGGAAATCCAGAAAAAGGTCAGTAATTAGAAAGGAAAAAAGAATAAGCTAATAGATCAATAAATAAATGAGTGAAAATTTAAATAAAAGTAATAGGTTAGTAAATAAACAAATGAAAATATGAATAAATTCAAGGACAAGGCGAATAGTTTTAAGGGGAAATGCAGGAGACGAGCGTGGAATTCTTTATAAACCCCCACTACAGAATTACTTATTTAAAAGCCGGCCCAGTGGCGACGACCAGTGAGTGGTCTTCCATAATTCAAAATCCCTCTATTTCATTACAAGTCTTTCAATACAAGTCGCTTCTCCAAACTCAATAATCCTTTCCTCTTGACCGGCCCATTTGTGTATTGTGGTTCAGTAAAATAGTCGCTCATAGTTTCTGTCACTTTATCTTTATTGGGTTGCCTTCAGTGGTATAGAAGAGTAAACAATGAATCAAGTGAGGGCGTGGAAATGGTAGTCCATCCTCACCTCATGTTTGCATGCATGATGTCTCATAAAACAAGGCATGTTCCGACCTCCAGCTTACTCGGGGCACATGCTAAAATCTAAGGTCAGATAGCACGTTGTTTCACCAACGAAAATTAAAATAAATGGGCTATATTTTATTAGAAATAATTGTTCTGTACTGTTTAACATTCACATTATTTACTTTTTTACATTTTTCTTATTCTAATAAATAAATCATAAAATATCCTATCCTAAAATTCCTGTATCTGTAACTCAACGCGAAACAAATTTTGCAGACCTTTTTAAGACTTTCCATAAGGCTTTCCTATCCCCAAACAAGAACAACAACAACAACAACAACTCCCTGAGTAAGGAAACAGACAGGAATTTCATTCGCATCGATGACGATGATGTGATGTTTAAAGGTCGCGCTATTTCGTTAATTCTGCATGAATGTGAATTGAATAATTTATGAACACTCCTTTAAGAATGTAGGGGGTATGTTTATAGATTCTGCGTAATCAATGAGGAATGCATGTACGTATGTGCGCGTACACACACGATGTTTGTTATATATATATATATAATATATATATATATATATATATATATATATATATATACACATATGAATAATTATCACATCACAGTGATTCATATAAATTATTCGACTAAACAAATGTCCCTTTAATATCTAATTCGCCTTACTACTCGGAATTAATATATTTTCATATATGTAAATCGAAGGGGAATTTTTTAGTTGATAATAATTTCGTCGTCCTCTCGTGGATTCGAACCACCGCCCAGCGAACAGAGTAGAGATCAGGACGTCAGTGATGTTATCGATTCGGTTAACAAGTGAGGTTATTAGTTTATATCGACTCCGACCTTACAAATCACCGTCTAACTTCGGGTATTCGTAATTAGAATCGATATCCACCCACTCTACCATGTTAACAAATTCGAAACGTTTTGCCGAACGTAGCCATATTATGTATAAAATATATATATATATATATCATATATATATATATATATTATATATATATATATATATGTGTGTGTGTGTGTGTGTGTGTGGGTTCTACACTTCATATATAAAAATGGTTTATAACAACCTAATAACTCCGATAGGGAAACGAAAATGATAAATCGGCTATTTTTCCGTTTCCAATAGAGTTGTTCCATTGAGGTGGAGTGTTGGATGAATAAATAAAAGGTCCGGCTCTTTCCACCCAAATTCTTTCAATGACAGCATCAAATTCACAGCGCCGAGCCAATTATACCTCCAAAGCGTCATGAAACGTAAATATGGGTTTCATTTGTGCCTCTTTTATCAAATGCCGACAGATTCCGCGTGATGCCGATGGCGCTTTGTAAATAGCCGACAGAATATGATGCCGTTATGTATTGGAGTATGATGGCTGTCTGTCGATTAAGCCATTAAATGCGTTTGCCTCGTAGGGTGGTGGTGGGGGAGGGGGGGAGAGAGATTCCATCAGTGGGCCTCACGCGGTGCATTGTAGGCGTTACTTAGGATTCTTTGCGGCGTCCCCTAGGCCCCTAGCTGCAACCCGTTCGTTTTACTGTACCTACCGGTCTTATTCTCGAATAGAAAATCACTCTTATTGCATAAAAAATAGTGCTTAGCAACCACAATTACCTCCTTAGAGGGGTAGTGCCGTCAGTGGACCCCATGCGGTGTATTGTAGGCGTTACTTACGATTCTTTGCGGCGTCCCCTAGGCCCCTACTGCAACCTCTTCCATTCCTTTGACTGTACCTCCGTTCATATTCTCAATCTTCCATCTAAGTTTCTACCCTATCATAACGTTTAGAAGCAAACTTTCATGAAACATAAATAGAAAATCACTCATATTTGCAGAAAAAAATAGTGCTTTAGCAACTGCCAATTACGGGTATTTAAAACAACAAACAAACCACAGTTAGCCCTCAAACGAAGACTAACGCCAAAGTGTCAAGGGTCAGTGGACCTCATGCGGTGCACTGTAGGCATTACTTAAGGTTCTTTGCAGCATGCCCTCGGCCCCTAGCTGAAACCACTTTCGTTCCTCTTACTGTACTTCCTTTCATATTCTCTTTCTTCATCTTACTTTCCACCCTCTCTTACACTGGATTCATAGTGCAACTGCTTGACCTAAATTCTATATTCAGCTCAGCAACCGCCAATTACGGTATTTAACAACAAACAAACTACAATTTGCCTTCAAAACGAAGACCACGCCAAAGTGTGAAGGCTACCATTTACAACACAAACGAACAGGAAAACCGTCCAGTTGCCTTTGAACCCTTTTGAAGTTCCCGACAACGAGGAACTTTTTCAATTAAATCTGGCGGCTGTCCGTGCTCCGGCTTGCCTTGGCTGGCCGCCATTGATCTCCTGACCTCTCTTGACCTCTCTTGACCTTTCCTGACCTCGTCTCCAACTTAGATGACTCCCTAATTTATGACTGGTTGCAGAAGTCACCCAGGAGGCTTTTTTTATTGTTTTTTTTTTTTTAGTGGAAAGGGAGTGTGAGGGCGGTTAAAAATATGGGTTCCTTGGGCGTTTTCTTATTTCGTGAGGGTATGGGTTTCGTAGGCGTTTTAATATTTTGTGAGGATATAGGTTCTGTGGGCGTTGCAGTATATTCGTGAGAATATGGGTTCTGGGTGGGGCGGGTTTTTAAAATTTTTTTTTTCTTTAGTAAAATATGGGTTTCGTGGGCTTTTTTTTATTTTTCCTTTTTTCTGTATTTATTTTTTATTATTTTTATTGAAGATTGTTCCGTGGCGTTTCTTTTTTTCTGTGTGTCTGGGTTTGTCTCTCTCTCTCTCTCTCTCTCTCTCTCTCTCTCTCTCTCTCTCTCTCTCTCTCTCTCTCTTGAGAACATGGGTTTTTTGATGTTTTATTTATTAATTTATTTATCATTTTACGTAAAGCACACCTTGTTATATTTGCTGTCATAGAAATTGTCCGTTTTGTTAATATGTTAATTTTAATTTTTAATTTTCTTGTTAAGTGTCCAGAGTGATTAAAATTTTCGTTGTC
>NC_061108.1:133914439-133919439 GCF_015104395.2 Macrobrachium nipponense
AGAATGAACCCTATTCATATGGAACAAGTCCACAGGGTCGCCCTGACTTGAAATTCAAGATATTTATTATTATTATTATTATTATTATTATTATTATTATTATATTATTATTATTATTATTATTATTGTTGTTCTAAAGGGTCCACAATAATACAAAGTGTAAAAAGTGTGTGTATAATTTTGAAGACTTTACAGATAGCTTTCGAACCCTTCCTGGGTTCATCTTCAGTCCAAATGAAGAATACGTTTACGACCCAAAACCAAGTACAGAGGATTGATAGGGGAGAGGGTATCACCTAGTTGTTGTTAACTACCCTCTTTCCTCACCTGGCCCATTAACGAGCTAACGACCGTTGTCAACGATCTTCAAACGTCTCTTGTGTTTTTTAAATTCACCTTCGTACTTGTCGTAACGTATTCTTCATTTGGACTGAAGATGAACCCAGGGAAGGGTTCGAAAGCTATCTGTAAAGTCTTCAAAATTATACACACTTTTTACACTTTGTATTATTGTGGGCCCTTTAGAACATTATATAATACTCTCGTGATAGAGATTTTTGTTTTTCCTTATTATTATTATTATTATTATTATTATTATTATTATTATTATTATTATTATTATTATTATTATTATTATTATAATATTCAGTAGATGAACCCTATTCGAATTTATAGTGTTCTTTTGAAGGGAGTAACAAAACATAATAGGAATTACAGAAAGAAGAGATCTTTAGTTATTAGAAAATAGAAAATAAACAAACAGTTGATAAACTGGTAGTCTTTGAAAAAGAAAGAAAGATAGAAGAAACCAAAGGAATGCATATAAATGAAAATCAGACTCTGAAAAGAACAAAAATAATAATAAATGAATAAAAATGAATGAACATAAGAAGAGATTCGTATCGACACAATCTGATCATATAAATATAAACAATAATGTAATTGACGTACTGTTATTAGTTATTAGAGTAAACTCCCATGGTATAATAAATGAATGAAAATGAATAAAAATGAATACAAGAACCAGTTTAGTATTGCCGTAATCTACTTATATAAATATAAAAGATGATGTAATTGTCGTGTTGTTATTAATTATTAGATTACACTGCTTATGTATAAATGAATAAAAATTGACAAAAGCACCAGTTTCATATCGACATAATCTTGTTATATAAACAATTATGTAATTGATGTACTTTTATCTGTTATTAAATTACACTACCCTGTTATAAATGAATAAAAATGAACAAAAGCACCAGTTTCGTATCGACGTCATCTTGTTATATAAACAATTATGTAATTGATGTACTGTTATTGTTTATTGAATTACACTACCCGGTAACTGTGATATAATTTATTGGGCAAAGTGTAAGATCACATTCAAATTCACGGCTCCATCTTGGAGACAATTTCTCTAGATCATGAAGAGGAAAATACTGTTCTCCCCTCACCATTTTCTCACGTTCGAAGAGAGAGAGAGAGAGAGAGAGAGAGAGAGAGAGAGAGAGAGAGAAAATATATATTAATAAAAATGAAAACTTATCTTGAGGCGTTCGTATCGGGAAAGCGCCCAGGGGAGGAAAATATGAAGATATCCCTAATTTATGCATTAGGCAAACTTGACTCTCGGAATTAAATGGAATTTATAAAAAGAGGAATTGTTCCTGTCTTAATTTTTGTTTCGTCTGAGAGGTGCCTCGTTCTTTTCAACTTTAAGTATTATTAAAAAACTTTGTAATCATATTACTTAAGATTTTTATGATTTTATTCAATAAATGTTCCAAAATTACTGAATAAAATAAATAAAAATATTACGTAGAACAGACTTGAATTTTTTTTATAAGACTGCAACGTGACAAAAAAACTCTCTCTCTCTCTCTCTCTCTCCTTATGTATACATTATGTATCTCGTACTCGCAATCTCTTAAATGGAGATACAGTATTTTTATAAGACTGCAAAGTGACAAAAAAATAAAAAAATAACCATGTAACACTCTCTCTCTCTCTCTCTCTCTCTCTCTCTCTCTCTCTCTCTCTCTCTCTCTCTCTCTCTCTCTCTCTCCTTAGGGATACAAGGAAAACTTGGAATAATGTTGAAAGGAGAGTGAAAGAATTTTTCCACGTGTAAAAAATTCTTTTCTTCATCTTGTTCTTCTTCTTCTCCGAGAGAGAGAGAGAGAGAGAGAGAGGGCCGAGAGAGAGAGAGAGAGAGAGAGAGAGAGAGAGAGAGAGAGAGAGAGAAATTTCAAAAAGAAAATGTGCTTAGCCAAGCCACTGAAGGACAAAACACTGCGCCATATATGTGTGTATACACACACACACACACACACACACACATATATATATATATATATAATATATATATATATATATATATATATATATATATATTATATATATATATATATATATGTATATATATATATATATATAATATATATATATATATATATATATATATATATATATATATATATATATATATATACAGAGAGAGAGAGAGAGAGAGAGAGAGAGAGAGAGAGAGAGTCCCATTACAATTTCAGAAAAATGGGAAAGTAAGACTTAACTCCAATAAACCCTGACTAAGGGATTTGCTTTGATCTCGAAGTCCTGAAACAACTCTATTAAAATCCCTAAGAAACTTTGAAAATAGCGTCATTTACCATTAACGATTTCCTTAAGGGGTGGTCTACCCCCAGTTATTGATCGAGAGAGAGACCTTACCTTACCTTACAGACCTTACATCTTGTTCGGGTTGCCCCACGGTCCCTCAGTTTGAGGCACTCTAATGTCTACCAGAGAGTTGCTAGTACATCTTCCGGTATATTTTGCATCTTCCAATCTTGGATGGTCTGGGATGCAGTTTAGATATTTGTCGAGCTTGTTCTTAAACACATCTACGCTCACTCCTGATATATTCCTCAGATGAGCTGGCAACGCATTGAATAGACGCTGCATTATCGATGCTGGTGCGTAGTGGATTAATGTCCTGTGTGCTTTCCTTATTTTTCCTGGTATAGTTTTGGGCACTATTAATCTACCTCTGCTTGCTCTTTCTGATATTTTTAGTTCCATGATATTTTCTGCTATTCCTTCTATCTGTTTCCATGCCTGAATTATCATGTAGCGTTCTCTTCTCCTTTCTAGACTATATAATTTTAAGAATGTAGTCTTTCCCAGTAGTCTAGGTCCTTAACTTCTTCTATTCTAGCTGTAAAGGACCTTTGTACACTCTCTATTTGTGCAATATCCTTTTGATAGTGTGGGTACCATATCATATTGCAATATTCAAGTGGACTACGAACATATGTTTTATAAAGCATAATCATGTGTTCAGCTTTTCTTGTTTTGAAGTGCCGTAACAACATTCCCATTTTTGCTTTACATTTTGCCAACAGAGTTGCTATTTGATCATTGCATAACATGTTCCTATTCATCATCACACCAAGGTCTTTAACTGCTTCCTTATTTGTGATGGTCTCATTATTAGGTCCCTTATATGCATATAGCTTTCTTTCTCTGTCTCCATAATTATTGATTCAAATTTATCAGAGTTAAATACCATCCTATTTACCTCTGCCCAATCATATACTTTGTTAAGGTCTCTTTGTAGAGCGTTCCTATCTTCATCACAAGTAATTTCTCGACTTATTCTTGTGTCATCTGCGAAACTACTCACTACCGAATCCTTAACATTATTGTCTATGTCTTCAATCATAATAACAAACAGTATTGCAGCTAACACCGTACCTTGCGGCACACCGGATATTACTTGGCTTCATCCGATTTCTCGTCGTTTGCAATAACTATCTGTTTTCTGTTGTTGTAAAAATTCCTTTTAACCATCTTCCTACTTTATCCACGTATTTGTGTTTTCTAATTTTCTTCGCTAATATATTATGGTCTACTTTATCAAAAGCTTTTGCAAAGTCTAAATAAACACATCTGTTTCATTTCCGCTTTTCATATTTTTGAATATGTTCTCACGGTGGACTAACAGTTGGGTTTGTGTACTTTTTCCGGGTACGAACCATGTTGTCCTTTATAAACAATTATTTTTTATTAAATGTTTCATAATATTTTTTCTTCATTACCCTTTCATACACTTCATAATATGTGATGTTAGACTCACAGGCCTATAATTACTTGCCTCTAGTCTTGATCCACTTTTGAAAGTAGGGGTAATATATGCTAATTTGTGCTCATCATAAATCTTGCCTGTATCTATACTTTGTCTTAATAATATTGCAAGTGGCTTTGCGATAGAATGAACTACTTTCTTTAACAAAATAGCAGGAATTCCATCAGGCCCTGCAGCAGCTCCATTTTTAATTTCATTAATAGCCTGCACAATATCAGCTTCATTAATATCTATGTCAGCTAAATATTCACTATTTTCATCCCTTACTTCTATATCATTATCTTCATTATCTATTCTAGGGGTGAATTCTCTCTTATATCGTTCTGCCAGTATGTTGCAAATTTCCTTTTTTGCATTCGTTAATCTCCCTTCAATTCTCAGAGGGCCTATTTCCATTCTTCTTTTATTCATCTTCTTCGCATATGAGTATAATAGTTTGGGGTTTTGCTTGATAGAGAGAGAGAGAGAGAGAGAGAGAGAGAGAGAGAGAGAGAGAGATTTCGATCTTTGACAAGTAATGGATAATTAAACATTCCCTTATTCTCTTCAGACAATTTAGATTTGTTCTCTGTGACAAAAGGCATCTTGATCCATGTATTCATACGTCTGTATGCATATGTATATGAAAACCAGTAAGAAATGCGCCGAAGTCATGGAGTTTTCTGTATAAGGCCCGCCCCATGAAGTTTTCAGCAACGCCCTTGTGGTGCCTGTCATATTATGGCTTTGCCAGACGCACGATTATGACAAACCTTAACATTAAATAGAACAAAAAAAACCTACTAAGGCTAGAGGGTTGGAATTTGGTATGTTTGATGATTAGAGGTTGGATGATCAGCGTACCAATTTGCAGCCC
>NC_061108.1:133921939-133981939 GCF_015104395.2 Macrobrachium nipponense
ATCCTCTGGGACTATGGTATCAGAACAGATAGGGTGATCCGTGCAAATAGACCAGACGTGACGTTGATTGACAAAGTCAAGAAGACAGTATCACTCATTGATGTCGCAATACCATGGGACACCAGAGTTGAAGAGAAAGAGAGGGAAAAAATGGATAAGTAGCAAGATCTGAAAATAGAAATAAGAAGGATATGGGATATGCCAGTGGAAATTGTACCCATAATCATAGGAGTGCTAGGCACGATCACAAGATCCCTGAAAAGGAATCTAGAAAAACTAGAGGCTGAAGTAGCTCCAGGACTCATGCAGAAGAGTGTGATCCTAGAAACGGCGCACATAGTAAGAAAAGTGATGGACTCCTAAGGAGGCAGGATGCAACCCGGAACCCCACACTATAAATACCAACCAGTCGAATTGGAGGACTATGATAAAGCAAAGAAAGAAAAAAAAAGTATTATCATTATTATTATTATTTTTTTTTTTTTTTTTTTTTTTTTTTTTTACTCTATCACAGTCCTCCAATTCGACTGGGTGGTATTTATAGTGTGGGGTTCCGGGTTGCTCCTGCCTCCTTAGGAGTCCATCACTCTTCTTACTATGTGTGCCGTTTCTAGGATCACACTCTTCTGCATGAGCCCTGGAGCTACTTCAGCCTCTAGTTTTTTCTAGATTCCTTTTCAGGGATCTTGGGATCGTGCCTAGTGCTCCTATGATTATGGGTACGATTTCCACTGGCATATCCATATCCTTCTTATTTCTATTTTCAGATCTTGATACTTATCCAATTTTCCCTCTCTTTCTCTTCAACTCTGGTGTCCCATGGTATTGCGACATCAATGAGTGATACTTTCTTCTTGACTTTGTCAATCAACGTCACATCTGGTCTGTTTGCACGTATCACCCTATCCGTTCTGCATACCATAGGTCCCAGAGGATCTTCGCCTGATCGTTTTCTATCACTCCTTCAGGTTGGTGCTCGTACCACTTATTACTGCAAGGTAGCTGATGTTTCTTGCACAGGCTCCAGTGGAGGGCTTTTGCTACTGAATCATGCCTCTTTTTGTACTGGTTCTGTGCAAGTGCCGGGCATTCACTTGCTATGTGGTTTATGGTTTCACTTTTGTATTGCACTTCCTACATATGGGAGAGATGTTATTTCCGTCCTATCGTACTTTGAACATATCTGGTTCTTAGGGCCTGATCTTGTGCCGCTGTTATCATTCCTTCAGTTTCCTTCTTTAGCTCTCCCCTCTGTAGCCATTGCCAATTGTCATCGCTGGCTAGTTCTTTAGTCTGTCTCATGTATTGTCCATGCATTGGTTTGTTGTGCCAGTCCTCTGTTCTTTCTGTCTTTCTCCGTCTCTGTATATTTCTGGGTCTTCGTCTGCTTTTATTAGTCCTTCTTCCATGCATCTTTAGCCACTCGTCTTCACTGGTTTTCAGATTTATTGACCCCAGTGCTCTGTTTTCGATGTTGACGCAGTCCTCTATACTTAGTAGTCCTCCTCCCTCCTTCCTTTCGTGTTATGTATAGTCTGTCCGTATTTGCTCTTGGGTGTAGTGCTTTGTGTATTGTCATATGTTTCCTGGTTTTCTGATCTATGCTGCGGAGTTCTGCCTTCGTCCATTCCACTATTCCTGCGCTGTATCTGATTACTGGCACTGCCCATGTGTTTATGGCTTTTATCATATTTCCGGCGTTGAGTTTTGACTTGAGTATCGCCTTGAGTCTCTGCATATATTCTTTCCTGATCGTGTCCTTCATCTCTTGGTGTTTTATATCTCCTCCTTCCATTATTCCTAGGTATTTGTATCCTGTCTCATCTATGTGTTTGATGTTGCTCCCATCTGGTAGCTTTATCCCTTCAGTTCTCGTTACTTTGCCTTTTTGTATGTTGACTAAGGCGCATTTTTCTATTCCAAACTCCATCCTGATGTCCTCAGATACAATCCTTACAGTCTGGATTAGGGTATCTATTTCCTTGATGCTCTTACCATACAGCTTGATGTCGTCCATGAACATCAGATGGTGATTCTGTTGCCTCTTTCTTGAGTTGGTACCCGGCATCCATCTTCTGTAGTACTTTTGTCATGGGAATCATGGCTACTACGAAGAGTAGTGGGGACAGTGAGTCGCCCTGGAAGATCCCTCTCCTGATATTAACCTCTGCTAGTCTTATTCCAGAGCTTGTAAGTATTGTATTCCAGTTGCGCATTGTATTTTTGAGGAAGCTGATGGTATTTTCCTCTGCCCCATATATTTTCAGGCATTCTATTAGCCATGTGTGTGGTATCATGTCGAAGGCTTTCTTATAGTCTATCCATGCCATGCTTAGGTTGGTTTTCCTTCTCCTACTGTTCTTCATTACCATTTTGTCTATCAGGAGCTGGTCTTTTGTGCCCCTACACTTCCTTCTGCAGCCTTTCTGTTGGTGGGGGATGGTGGTGTTGTTTCCTCTAGGTAGTTGTATAGCCTTTCACTGATGATACCTGTTAGTAACTTCCACATTATTGGTAGGCAGGTGATAGGCCTGTAGTTACTGGCTATATTTCCCTTACTCTTGTCTTTTTGTACTAAGGATGTTCTTCCTGTGGTCATCCATTTGGGTGCTTGGTGATTTGAGATACAATGCTGGAGTTGTTCTGCTATTCGTGGGTGTAGGGCCTTGAAGTTTTTGAGCCAGTATCCATGGACTTCATCGGGACCTGGGGCTTTCCAGTTTGGCATTTTCTTTAGTTGGTGTCGACTGTGTCTGTCGTGATGTCTGTGAATCTTTGTTTGTTTTATTCTCCCTGTTTCTTCTTCCTTGACTTCCTGGAGCCATGTTGCATGTTTGTTGTGTGATACCGGATTGCTCCATATGTTTTCCCAGAGTCTCTTACTTGGTTCGGCTTCAGGAATTTCTGGATTATTATTATTATTATTATTATTATTATTATTATTATTATTATTATTATTATTATTATTATCCCTTTCCAAGAACCAGAAATTGATTCTTACCACGTTAGCCCAACTCCGTATAAAAAAAAATAAATAAAATTCCATTTTTCTCTTATACGACCCAAAATAAACATCTAAGATATATTCTATACAATAACCTTTTATCTCCATCAGACGTTCAAGATTGGATAGGGAATGGGGGTTATTTCCCCCCCCTCCTGTCCTCTCCCCCCTCCCATTCTTGAATATATTGCGTAGGCAAGACAACGCTTCAAGAATGGAATCTTAATATAACGCATAAACCTCCTTTCTCTCTCTCTCTCTCTCTCTCTCTCTCTCAGGAAGAGGGATTTTATTCCCTTTAGCTCTGAAGTCTATAAACGAAATTCTCTCTCTCTCTCTCTCTCTCTCTCTCTCTCTCTCTCTCTCTCTCACCAGTGCCGTCCTCATTACGAGGGATTTTATTTTTTTATTAGTTTTTACTTCGACAGCCGAGTCAGAGTGACCCGTCAGCTGACTGTCAGTTGCCAGAGTCAAGTCGTGGCATTAAACCCAAGATTGTAAGAAGGGGGGTGGGGGGGGCGAGGAGGGGAAAAGGAAGGAATATGAGGGCAGAAAAGGAGGGGAAAAGGCTGTGAAAAGGTTTCTAGTTTTTTTTATTGAGATAGAATAAAACGACGTAGAGAAGGTATATAAAAAAAACACAGTGGAAAACGGAAATACTTATAGTCTTAGGGTTCTGACTGTGTCTGGCTGTGATTTAAAAGAGAGGAATTCTGATAGATCTTTCGTTCATACATCTAAATATGTGGAGTGGGCTTATTTTTCCTATATGTTCAAATTTGAAGCCACTAACTTGCGCAGCTTTTGAAGTCCCCGAAAACTCCTAAATGGAAAAACGTGTTATGGAAATTCGTTACAAGCCTGTCTAGGTATTTCATTTTTTTGTCCTTAATCCTTATAACATAACAAACAAGTTTTAGAAGATGTTAGGAAGCCTGTCTAGGTATTTTTTTGTCTTTAAATCCTTATAACATAACAAACAAGTTTTAGAAGATGTTAGGAAGCCTGTCTAGGTATTTTTTTGTCTTTAAATCCTTATAACATAACAAACAAGTTCTAGAAAATGTTAGAAACGTGTCTCGATATTTCTTTTTGTCTTTAAATCCTTATAACATAACAAACAAGTTTTAGATGTTAGGAAGCACTGTCTAGGTATTTCAATTTTTTGTCATTAAATCCTTATAACTTAACAAACAAGTTTTATGTTAGGGACAGGCAGGCATTGGAAAGGAAGGAAATACTTTCCAGTAAACGTGTAAGTGCCGGGTACACACAGAGCCAAATGGCAAAGTATGAGAGTATATTCTGTGTAGGTGTATGAAGCGGTTAATGTTTTGGGAATTTTTTTTTTACACAAATACTTCGTTCTCGATTCATCATTCCGAGACTGAATGGGGCATTGACCAATTTTCATTTATTTATTTTATTTTTCTGGAATATTCCCCTGCCAGGAAAAAAGGACTCATGATTTCCATGACACGAGTCCTTTTTTCCCCTTCTTCCTTTTTTTTCCAGCATGTGAATGGTCACAGAAAAAAAATAAATGAATAGAAATTGGTCACTGCCCCATTCTTTAAAGTTTAATAGGTTTTACGATTATCTATTAATTTTTTTCATGGGGATTTTCCCTTATTGATTTCATTTTATTAAATTTAAGCGAGTTTTTAATGTTTTTATTTCAAGTTGTTGAGTTTGTCTTGTGTGTGTATGTATGTTCGTATGAATGTATTTGCTTGTTTGGATATGCATACATATGCTTTATATATTCCATTGTAGTGGCGTCAGTAACCATTAGCAGTTGCGACGCCAGATAATCTTTAATAAATCAACCAATCAATCAACTTCCATGACAAGGTACTTCAGTGCAAACAGCACTTACAGTTCTCTACTGATAACTGCAAGATATTCTATGAAATTTTGGGATGGATGAGTAACCATTTTCAACAGGACATAAAGAATTATTACTAACAGTACTATACTCTGTTTTTTTCCATCTGTCCATCCGCCTGTGGTGTATGCGTATGGTAACACTGCGTCCCGGGCTTTAGATAGTTACATTCAGCTTACATTCAACAATAATAATAATATCCTATTTCGAATATTAACGGTGTAATTAGCATACAGTAATTTATTAAAACACTTTTCAGTTGCAAATGTACACCCAGATATCCTTTTATTTACCTAAAACTTACACATAGCGTAACTATTTAAAGCCCGGGACGCAGTGTTACCATGCGAAAACACCACAGGCGGATGGACAGATGGAAAAAAACAGAGTATAGTAACATTCATTTTATCTCCCAAAATATTTCATCTGTCCTTTTCAGTTTATGGATTGAATGAACACTTTAAATTCAGTTTTCATGTACTCGAATACTGTTTACTAATGTCAGGAACACATGCATCTTTATCGATACAGATACCCAGGTTATACCCCTTATAAAATGTACTTCTTCTTAATGTCTGCTAAAATAAATAATGAATAAATAAATATATAACTAAACAAATAAATAAATGGACAAGTAACATCTCATTAATATTCCAAGAGTGACACCTACCATCACGACGACCATAACAGGACGGAAACTACTGAACGAAACTGAGAGAGAGAGAGAGAGAGAGAGAGAGAGAGAGAGAGAGAGAGAGAGAGAGAGTTATTACGAGAAGAGTTATATGACACACAATTATTAGAGAGAGAGAGAGAGAGAGAGAGAGAGAGAGAGAGAGAGAGAGAGAGAGAGAGAGTTATTAAAAAAAGAGAGACGGAGTTATTGAAAAGATAGTTATCAAGAGAGAGAGAGAGATAGTTATTAAAAAAAGAGAGACAGAGTTATTGAAAAAATAGCTAACAAGAGAGAGAGAGAGAGAGAGAGAGAGAGAGAGAGAGAGATAGTTATTTAAAAAGAGAGACAGAGTTATTGAAAAAATAGCTAACAAGAGAGAGAGAGAGAGAGAGAGAGAGAGAGAGAGAGAGCTTGCTGGAACTCTGGATTCTCATTGTGTGCACCTGGCGTTACCTGACGTTGGTGATAGAGAGGTTAATTAACCCGGGTAATTAACCCCTTGAACATTTGCCGAGTACTTCTATTTGTTCCGTGGTTTAATCCAATGCGACGCTCAAGTTAAGGTCAGTTTAATTGAATTGTGTTAAAAAATCATTAAGGTTCGAGTTTTCTTTTAAAAATCAGCCTGTCTTCATACCCCGTGTTCCTCGTTGGACGAGTGGTTTACGCGCTCGCCTACCGAATTAGTAGTCCCGAGTTCGACTCCCTGTGCTCTGCCAACGTGGAATCAGAGGAATTTATTTCTTGCGATTAGAAATTCATTTCTCGACATAATGTGGTTCGCATCCCACAATAAGCCGTAGGTCCCGTTGCTAGGTAACCAATTGGTTCCTAGCCACGCAAAAATATCTAATCCTTCGGGCCAGCCCTAGGAGAGCTGGTAATCAGCTCAGTGGTCTGGTTAAACTAAGATATACTTAACTGCAATTCGTGGGTGCTCCAGTTCTGATGAAGTACTCTGGTATTCATATCGATCGCAGTTTGTTTACATCCATGAGTAATATGATAATTGCCAGAGATAATTGGAAGTAAACGCATACAGACCCAGTTCTATTGTCAAACATTTACTAAGCAATAGGGTATAATGGTTGCTTGCATTTTGTATAAGAATAAACAGCCTGATCTCGTGAGTGGAATTGAAGACAGATGCACAGTTAAGGAACAGTATTTTCCTTGCTACTTAGGGTCGAATGAGGTATAGATTTCGAGGAGTGAAGTTTAAGAAGTTGAACAGCAAAGAGACCAGAGAGAATTAGATTTCGTGGGGTAAAGTTAAAGAAGTTGAACAGCGAAGAGACCAGAGAGAATTAGATTTTCGTGGGGTAAATTTAAAGAAATTGAACAGCGAAGAGACCAGAGAGAATTACATTTCGTGGGGTAAAGTTAAAGAAGTTGAACAGCCAAGAGACCAGAAGGAATGAATGTAGAGTAGAGTAACCAATGAATATGGGGACGAAGGGATACGTTGAAGAACCTTCAGTAGTGCCTACAATTTAGCCCGCAAGGCGCACTGTAAGAAGTATCGTGATATAATTTATATTAAGTAGATAGGAGAAATGACATGGCGTTGATAACTTGATTTAAAAACTGAAAATGGAAGTCATATTAGATTATTATCCTTCAAAGACGTCTTTAGATTAGTGTGTATTTCCTCAAAACGTTCGTCTCTCCTTTGGCGTAGGTGCTCTGGGATTGACTGCCGACCTTGCCGCCCAAACCGAGTTGCGGCAGCGGTACGACACCAAGTGACACTTTAAATGACGAAATGATTAATATTACCTTTCTCAGGCTTCTTAATATCAGTGTTGTATTTCTTCAAGCGTTCCTCCTATGATTGCCTCAAACCAAGGCCATCTAGAGGAGAAGGCCTGGTCAGTGGGGGGTTGACGTCAGCGGAGTAGGTCGACTTGGCCGAAGCCCTCAGGCGAACAGGACAACTGACCATCTACAACCTCTCTCTGTTTCTTTTCCATGGCTTAATTAATGGGTTACAACTTCTTTTTTTTCAGTTTACCCTCCTCTTGAAGCTGATTTTTAAAAAATAATTTTTTTTACTACAATATCGTTCTTCTGACACCTTGCTGCTTAGGGTAATCATCCCTTTCTTAAACAGCTAAACTTACTGTGATCTAGTTTGGGCATTGTAAATAACCAGAATCATTATAACACGATTTTATTATAAAAGAAATTCCATTAGCAAAAATAGCAAAAATTTCTAACAATTTTAAATGAACTAACATGCAATTCATTTCACAATTACCAACACACCTGATCTTACTGTGTATTTTCTTTACCTGACGCATTTGACATATTTGTTTTTTTATTTCTTGACTCTGTCAGTGTTTGCAATTTTCTCTTTTTCCCTTGGTTCATGAGCTAATTTTCAGAGAGGATATTGTTTTGTTTTGAGCAGTAGTTGTTTAGAAGGGCATTAGTTGCTGACCATATTATCATTTTCTCTAATTTTTCTGAATTATGATCAATAACAATGTAACTGTACATAACAATATTTGTGACTACAGGATTTGGGTACATCAGGAAGCCTCTGCTGATACCATCAATATACTTGTAATTTTCATGCACATCGTTTTCAGTGTTGCAAGTTGGCATGCCCTTACAACAATCACAGTTCATTTTTTTGAAAACTGCATAGCAACAATAGCCTGCTACATAAACTGTTACTGGCAAGATATTCCTGCATTTTTCAAAATGTTCTTTTGTTAAAGTTATGTCGAACCGATCTACCTCATCTGAATGCGAAATATTTTCCAGTCCTTCCAAATTAGTCTGAAAATCCCTTAGTACAATTTTCTTGTCATTAATTGTCAAATTCCTCTCCAACTCTGACATTATTCGAATCTTTTTTTCACACTCAAATATCTGTCTAATAGAAATGTTGTAATTACCACCTGAAAGTTGCCTATATTGACCAAATCTAGATTCTAATTTATCAGTTTGAAATTTGGCAGTAAATATATATCTCATATTTAGCTCTGATGTACAGTAACTAGCTATTTCTGTAATGGCATGAGTAGTGTGCTTTAGAGCTGTGAAAGTTTCACGTGTGAGTTTTCCTCCAAGTGAGGAATTTTTATTTTATTGTTGGGTGTGTCTCTGGTCTTGTCTTTAGGGGGTCGGTAGAAAATTACGTTTGCTTTTTGAATTGCTTTCTCAATTATATGGTCAGGATACTTTAAAGACGAAAGTTGCTTGCGAATTAGTTCAAATTCTTTTTCCAGGAGATCTGGGGAACAAATTCGTAAGGCTCTTAAGAATAGGTTGCTAGCTACACCTATCTTGATAGTAATGTCGTGATAGCTAAAGTAGTGAATATATGAAAGTGAGAACGTTGGTTTTCTGTATATGGTAAATTGTATTCTGTCGTGTCTCTGATTATTAAAACATCAAGAAAAGGAATTTTGTTGTCTGTTTCCCATTCAACTTTAAATTTGATGCTGGGCACTAATGCGTTTAATTTTGAGAGGAATTCATTAAAATTACCCCACTTATTATCCCAAAATGGTAGGATGTCATCCACGTATCTCATCCACAGCATGTTTTTGGGTTTTATTGCATTTATTACTGTAGTTTCAAAGTATTCCATGTACAGATTGGCTAAAACAGGACTCAAAGGACTACCCATACTACACCCGAATTTTTGCTTGTAGAATGATTCCCCGAATGAAAAAATACGTTATTAGATGCACATAATTCAACTAACTTTATTATTTGTCAAGCGCCAATGGGAAATGATCTGAATAGGGGGATAATTTTTCCCTTAAAAACTGAAGAACGTCCTGTACTGGTACTTTTGTGAATAGGGAGTCTACGTCAAGGCTTAAAAGTTTTATGTTGTGAAGTGGTATATGTGCTTCTCTGAATTTGTGACAAAAAATCTTCCGAATGTTAATGTGACTGGGAGAAAAAGTGCCTAAAAAAGGAGAAAGGAGGCCAGCTAACCATTTAGAAATTTGTAATTGAAAGCTCCGGCGCATGAAACGATGGGTCTGAATGGAAGATTGTCTTTGTGAGTTTTGGGAAGGCCATAAAAAAAAGTAGGTAATTTAGGATTAATTACTTTAAATTTCTCTAATAGTTCAATACTCTTTTTGTCTTGGCCAATTAATCTTACTTTCCGAAAAAATTCTGTGGGAACGTTCTGGAGGGGATTTTTCGTCAGTTTTTCATAAATATTTGTGTCGCTAAGGAGCTGGTTGATTTTTGGTGGACAAAGACTTCTGTCTGTCTGTCTGTTTGTTGTCTGTCTGTTGTCCTGTCTGTTATGCCATTCAAAGTGTTCTTACCCTACTTTTCATCCAGTGATTTAGTATCTCTGTCTGTCTGTCTGTCTGTCTGTCTGATGCCTTCAAAATGTTCTTACTCTACTTTTCCCAGTGCTAGTAATCGTCCTGTCTGTCTGTCTGTTTGGCCTGTCTTTTGTATGCCTTCAAAGTGTTCTTACTCGACTTTTCTCCAGTGCATCAGTATCTGTCTGTCTGTCTATCTGTCTGTATGCCTTCAAAGTGCTTACTACTACTTTCTCCAGTGCATCAGTATCTCTGTCTGTCTGTCTGTCTGTCTGTATGCCTTCAAAATGTTCTTACTCTACTTTTCTCCAGTGCGTTAGTATCTCTGTCTGTCTGTCTGTCTGTCTGTCTATATGCCTTCAAAATTTTCTTACTGTCTAATTCCATTTAACAGATGATTTCAAAAGCGTTAAGTGAATGGTTTCATTGCTGTGAAACGCATACTTTTTATTTTATTTTGTCCTTCGTCGTTCTGGCTGTAAAGGACTGCCTTACTATTTTCTGTGGCATGAGGACTTAGCATAATAACCGAAGCTCTCATTGTATCCAGGTGTTGTATCCAGGTGGGATAATGTTACTTAATGGCTGACAGAGCCGTGTAGTCGAGTCCATTTTGTGCAGCTGTTTTGAAGAATTAAGGTATTATAGGAAAGTATTATCAACAGTAGGTTTTGCATATGGTGAACTGAAGGCCAAGTCTGGTGAAAGGTCCACGCACTTCCTATCGTTTTGTTTCTCTCTCTCTCTCTCTCTCTCTCTCTCTCTCTCTCTCTCTTCTGAAATTCAAAACCCTTAATTAACGGAAGTTGTCCTGGTTAGTTCCCCCTTTTGTAGAATGCACCTCCTCCCTCATGCAAAATGAACCAGTGAATTAATGGCTGCTTTGGGACAAAGAGTCAGTGTCAGCCACGAATAGACAGAACCAAACAAGAAATTTAACAGCTGCTGTGAGGGCAAGCACAATGGTAGTTAATTGCAAAACAGCAATCAATAAAGCGAAGAGCGAGAGAGAGAGAGAGAGAGAGAGAGAGAGAGAGAGAGAGAGAGAGAGAGAGAGAGAGATTGGGTCCATTTGCTTTGGACTAAATACAATGACGTCCTTCCGTGCTTTAGGCATTATTTTACAAGCTAATATATATATAAATATATATATATAGCATATATATATATATATATATCATACTAATTTTAATTGCTCTCTCTCTCTGTCTCTCTCCTCTCTCCCTTC
The DNA here is from genome assembly GCF_015104395.2 of Macrobrachium nipponense. Classification (NCBI taxonomy): domain Eukaryota; kingdom Metazoa; phylum Arthropoda; class Malacostraca; order Decapoda; family Palaemonidae; genus Macrobrachium; species Macrobrachium nipponense. The sequence goes on from NC_061108.1 coordinate 133,933,043, forward strand.
TCTCTCTCTCTCTTCTCTCTCTCCCACCCCCCCATGGAATTTAATAAAACCATCTTGTTTCGCTTACAGCAAACCAACCTTCATTTAAAAACACATTTAGAATATTTGCTCTGTGTTTCGTAGAGCGATCTAAATATCTTGCATTGTCCTTACACCCCCTGTGTTCATGTCAGTGACACGAAACATTCTTGCGTTTCCAAGAATTGGACTTTGGTACACACACACACACACACACACGCACGCCAGGGCGGCATGTTCTCTCAACTGCAGATTTGGGTACAGCGCTGTCACAAAAGTTGTCTGGAAAATGCATTTGCCAACATATGTAACATTTTGGGTCGCGATGCATTATTTTGCAGTTCCCTAAGCTCTCTCTCTCTCTTTCTCTCTCTCGTTAGTGTGTATATATATATATATATATATATATAATATATATATAGATATATATCTATATATAATTATATGTATGTATGTGTGTGTATTTTCTGTACTATATGTATATATATAAATATATATACATACATATAATATATATATATATATATATATATATATATATATATATGTATATATATATATATATATATATATATATATATATATATATATATATATATATATATATCTATATATATATTATATATATATATGATTTATATGAGAGATGAGAGAGAGAGAGAGATGAGAGAGAGAGAGAGAGAGAGTCCATAGGATACACCAAATGAAGGTAACAATAGAAATCCAGTGGGATTTATATCACGAAAGGCATAGCAGGTTTAATACATAGTAAGAACCATCTATATAAACAAAAATTCATGGAAAGACATACGTTGAAATAGAGAAATGTATTTAAATGTCTTTTTAACGACATCCTTATCCATTTATATCTTTCAGAAATATACTCGTGTTTGAACAGGTGACTAACTTTAAAAACATCTGTCGAGAATTTTGATAAAGAAATTGTTAAAGTGTGCATTTGTATATGACGTTCCCAAGGAGTTTCTTTCCATTTCTTAATTAAGTAGCTTAAAAGAACTTATAAAAAACTTACGAACAATTACATAAATTTCTCTTAAAACTTCTCACCTTATGGAGCAAGAATTACCTCCCGTTCTATGGTGAAAGTTTCGCCATAACCATAAATGAGAGTGAAGTAGAACGGCCATAATATCTCTACTATCCGTAGGACGTTTTAATGACTAATACAGATCACACGCTCTAATTATTATTCCATAGAACCCTCCTCTCTCTCTCTCTCTCTCTCTCTCTCTCTCTCTCTCTCTCTCTCTCTCTCTCTCTCTCTCTCTCTGTTCAAATTAAGTGTATGATGTTATTCTTGAATTTTTGGGGTAATGAATTAGAAAAAGTTTGGAAATATAGACCAGCGCCTTTTTAGAGTTAGGATAGGAATTATAGTTTCCAAAACTCATATAGATTCCTTCTATGTGATGCCATAGATTTAATTCTCTCTCTCTCTCTCTCTCTCTCTCTCTCTCTCTCTCTCTCTCTCTCTCTCTCAAGGTAACATGTATCTAAACAAATAAATAACGTCAGGAAAGTAAGACATCATAAATCTTCCCCAGGGTAAATTCATAATACCTCTCTCTCTCTCTCTCTCTCTCTCTCTCTCTCTCTCTCTCTCTCTCTCTCTCTCTCTCTCTCTCTCTCTCAAAGAAACACGAATCCAAACAAACAAATAACATCAGGAAAGTAAGTAATCATAAACTGGCCCCATTGTCCACCCACATAGCCACGAAAGCACACTTACCTTCTTCTCCGCTCTCCTAAGAGCCGTAAATCAAACTTGAGCGCGTGCATGCAAGCACAAAGCGTATAATAAACTCTGCAAAAACAAGATTTCTCGGAACACACAACGCATGCAAGCGACTGGACTCGTAATTAGGCTTCTTTTGCTCCCATTATGCGGACAGGCTTCTTGGTTGAGAGTTGGTCCGCGTAGGTTAAAGGAGAATCGATACGAGGTGAAGTGGTTGAAGAGACGGAGGGATAAGTGTTTTTATAATAATATGAATATATATATATATATATATATATATATATATATATCTATATATATTAGATATATACTATAATAATATATGAATATATATATATGAATCTATTAATTAGTATAATATATAACTATTATTATATATATATAATATATATATATATATTATGTATATATATATATATTATATATATAGTATATATATATATATATGACTGCTGAAAAATGTTCTGTAACAACAGAATTCCATCTAATAAGAGGAGCCCATAAAAACACCAAAATGTAGAGAGAAAAGTACTATATTTCAGAGACTGCTGTCTCTCTCTTCATATACCTGAAGAGAGAGACCGCAGTCTCTGAAATATAGTACTTTTCTCTCTACATTTTGGTGTTTTTATGGGCTCCTTTTATTAGATATATATATATATATATATATATATATATATATATATATTATATATATATATATATATATATATATATATATATATATATTGTGTATATGGGTGTCCGTGTATGTACGTATATTAGTATGTTAAAATATGAATAATATAGTATATATATGTATGCACACATATATACGTGTATATACATATATGTATCTATAAAACTATGGAGAGAAGAGAGAGAGAGAGAGAGAGAGAGAGAGAGAGAGAGAGAGAGGAAAGTTCCGGGCCTCACTAAAACGACTGGCAACAGACATGAGAGAGAGAGAGAGAGAGAGAGAGAGAGAGTAGAGAGAGAGAGAGAGAGAGAGTAGAGAGAGAGAGAGAGAGAGAGAGGGAGAGAGAGAGAGAGAGAGAGAGAGAGAGAGAGAGAGAGAAACCGGCACCCATTTTTCATTATTAATGGATAACCATTAGTAAAGAGTGATTTACACTGGGAGAATTTGATTTACATGCAATTTTATATCTGGCGTCTCGCCTGTTTAAACTTGGGTCAAGGTCACATCCTAGGTCGTCTTAGTGTCTGTTGTTCATCTCTACTGGGCACAGTGCTCACATATGTTCAGAATGTAAGTTTATTTATATCAACTGAAAGCAATTATTACTTTTCATAAGCACAATGAATCAGGTTCCATTGCTGAAGAAAAATTTATGAAATATTCTTATGTAAGATTAAAGAGGTTTTTCCATATTCACATTCCATTGTCATTTTTGATAGTGTATCCTAAAGAATTAGCTTCTTCAGAATCCATCACTATTTTGGTAGTAATAAGGAACTATGATGTCCATATTCCATTTTCATTTTGATAGTGTATCGTAAACGACTATCTCCTTCACAATCCGACCTATTTATTGATAGTCCTAAAGAACTATGTCCTTCACAATCCATTTTTATTTTGATAGTGAATCCTAGAGGACTATCCTCTCCCAATACATTATTATAATGACAGTCGTAATGGAATATCTTCTCCATAATCCATAATCTTTTGGATACCCCTAAAGGACTATCTTTTTCATAGTTCATTATGAGTTTTGTTAGTGTATTTTAAAAGTTTTGGTAGTGTATTTTAAAGGACTGTGGCACCATAAAGTCTTAAATTTAATCCGGGTAACGATTTTTTTTGAAAGGTGGAAAATTCTGGACTACAATTTTTTGGGAAGCAAATATTTCCAGGCGGGCAGAGAAGCGTAGCTGCCGGTGTGTATTATGCGCGAAATGTTCGCGTGAAAAATATTCTCCCCCAAAAATGTTCAGGGGGCCAAGTGAGGTGATTAAGGAAAAATTTATACGATGTCGTGCAACGGGGGACCTCGGACAAAACTCGACCTGTTTTTTTATTAATTTTTGAAAATTATTTTAAATTCCTATTTTTTTTTTAATTCCTGTTTTTTTCCAATTCTTAGTGATCTTCATTACTGTTTTAGGATGCGACGAACCCAGATTAAAAAGCTTCACGTCTGTTTATTCAAAAAGCATATACAAATAAATTGTCTATGGACTATGAATGAATATCTTTTATCATTTTAATAAATTGGTTCATCATTTCCATTAAAAGGGTGTTGGGTATAGAATTGAAGAGCAAATACTCTCTCTCTCTCTCTCTCTCTCTCTGTATATATATATATATATATATATATATATATATATATATATATATATATATATATATATATATATATATATATATATATATATATATATATATATATATATATATATATATATATATATATATATATATACACACACACACAATTGCTCGTAAATATCGACAGCGTTTGTAACTAACTACTTGTTATTGAAAATGGGTCACAAAGTAAAAAATACGAACACGAAGTCAAACAAATCAACATAAACTAGAATAGCTAATCCTACGAAAATTCTGCTTAAATGACCTCCAAGCAGAGTTGTACCACTCACAACCAAGATAGTCGAAGGTCAAGGTCAGAGAACCTCTTTTACTCAGAAAAAATAAAAAAATGACATCTCAGGCTTGGTGGATCACTACACATTTGACCAGATACACGAAATCATTGCGAATTTGTTGATCGGATAGTGGCTAAATTTTGTTCGTGCGTATATAGGGAACGTTTCGCATATATGAGCATCTGTTGTGATATAACTGTTTCGCGTATTTTTGTTTATTTTCATGAAAATCGGTACAAGAAAAATAAGTTGACTCAAAAGTTAAATTTTCACCACATCCTGTGTAAATCACTTAAGAAATACATACACTCTGAGTTACTTTTAATGAGTTACTTTTAATGACACAGATGTTTTTTAAGAAATGGATTCTGACTTACTTTTAATGACATATCTGTTTTTAAGAAATGCATTTTGACACACTTTTAATGACGCAGCTGTTTTTAAGAAATGCATTCTGACTTACTTTTAATGACACAGCTATTTTCAAGAAATGCATTCTGACTTACTTTTAATGACACAGCTATTTTTAATTAAGAAATGCATTCTGACTTACTTTTAATGACACAGCTATTTTTAAGAAATGCATTCTGACTTACTTTTAATGACACAGCTATTTTTAAGAAATGCATTCTGACACTTTTTATGACACAGCTGTTTTTAAGAAATGCATTCTGACTTACTTTTAATGATACAGCTATTTTTATGAAATGCATTCTGACCTACTTTTAATGACAAAACTGTTTTTAAGAAATGCATTCTGACTCACTTTTAATTATACAGCTGTTTGGAAAGGGTAAACTGGATTTTAATCATGCAACTGTTTTTAATAGTGCAAACTGGAAGTTCCCAGCTAATTCCACGAAATATTTTAGGCTTGGAAATCTGGCCCACGCAAAATCTGGAAGCAAAATGCTCCAGCAGAGTATACGAAGCGTATCGTCCATTAAGTGCTCAAGAAAATATTTAGCGAGAAAACGCTCGCCTCAAGTATATTATTAAGGAGAAATTATGATGCCACAAACGAGAACCACTACGCTCTTGATTTTAGCTTTTTATGATACATGTTTTTTTTATTACTTCGTTTCTCACGATTGGGGTATTAGTTATTATTATTTATTGCTACTCAGAAGATGAACCATATTCATATAAAACATGCGCACAATGGGATATTGATTTGAAATTCAAGCTTCCAAAGAATATTGTGGTGTTCATTAAGAACTAAGAGAAGGTTGGAAATACGAAAATAAATCTTATTATTGAAAAAAGATTAATAAATAGATAAATGAAGGAAAGCACGGCAATGATTCACGTAATAATTCTTACAGAAACAGAGGATAAAAAACAGTGGGTGACTCTTACGGGGAAGAACGAGTTGTATTTTTAATTATTTTTTATGGGTAAATCACTTTAATTTCATATAGACGAAGAAGTCTGGTGCTAAACTATGGAAACTTAGTGTGAATAAATAAATTTGGACACGAACTTTGTGAAATGGGCGTGGCTACAGGTTGGGAAGGGGCCGTGGCTTCCACCTATATAGAAAACTTTTGGAGTTTTTCCAGTTCCAGAAATTTGTTAAAAAGAGGGTGAGGTTGCGAGGGGGGAGGGGGGAGGCTTTCTCTGGAACTGTTTCCAGGAATATTATCCTCATCACATCAAGACTTTGTCAAATACAGGAATGAATGGATAAACGCTAAGAGAGAGAGAGAGAGAGAGAGAGAGAGAGAGAGAGAGAGAGAGAGAGAGAGTGAATGTCTTACATTGATATAAAGGCATTCCATTATCCAGTTTTAATGTAACTTTAAGTATAGCTATTTTTAATACAGATTTTTTATAACCGTATTTTTAATAAACTTTTTTTTATAGATTTTTTTTATTTTTTAATGAAAACTTTTATAATGAATTATATTACAACTGTTTTAAAATAAAAAAAACTGTGTAATCATTTTTAATACAACTCATTAAAAAAATTTGTATATAACTTTTTTTATACCCATTTATCAATACCACTTAATAACCATTTTTAATACAACTTTTTTATAACCATTTCTTTATACAACTTTAATAGACATTTTTAAATACAACTTTTTTTATAACCACTTATAAATAAAAAATTTTTATAATAATGTTTAATACAATTTTTAATGAAACTTGTTCATGAACTGTTTTTATAACTTTTTTTATAAATAACCAGGTTTAATAAACATTTTTTATAACTATTTATTAAGGCAACTTTTTATATCTATTTTGAATACAATTGTTCATAAACTGTTTTATTTAACTTTTTAACATAAACCATTTTGATACACACGTTTTTATAACCACATATTAATACAACTTATTATTCCCATTTTCAATACAACTTGTTCATAAACTGCTTGAAATAACGTTTTTATGTTCATAATCTGTTTTATGTAACGTTTTTTATAACCTTTATTTTCAATACAACTTTTTTTATATACCACATATTAATACAACTTTTTGTTTATAACCATTTTTAATAATAGTTCATAAACTTCTAATACAATTTTTATAACTAGTTTTAATACAACTTTCATATAACCACATATTAATTCAACTTTTTAGAATAATTTTTTAATACTTCATAAACTTTCTAATACAATTTTTTATAACCAATTCTAATACAACTTTTTAAACGTATTTATTAATGCAACTTTTTATAACCATTTTTTTATACAACTTCACAAACATTCTTATACAATTTGTTATAACCAATTCTTATAAAACTTTTTTAACGCATTTATTAATACAACTTTTTTTTTATAACCATTTTTTAAAAACAACTTGTTCATCAACGTTCATTACAGAATTTTTTATATAACCAAGTCTAATAGAACTATTTTAAAATTTAAAACCCATATAGTAGTACAACTTTTTAAACGAATATATTAAAACAACTTTTTATAACGACTTTTAATGCAAATTCTCATAAACTTCCTTATAACATTTTTATAATAAAATTTTGATAGAAACGGTTTTAAAACGTATTTTTAAAACTTTTAGGTATATTCATACACCTTCCAAAAATACACACGTCCATGCAAACAAGTCTACTATTGAAGGTATACAGAGGCATCATGAGAACAAGGTAATTAGTAACTAAATAAAAAATCTAATGATATATAAATTTATAATAGCCCCCCCCCCCCCCCCCCCGACGATAGGGAATCATCGATTACCCCGAAAACTAATCAATTTTGGCGAGTAACGGATCTCTGCTGGCGCGAGAAAAGTCATTAGGGCCCAATAAATCTTCATTTTGTTTAGTTTAATTAAAGGAGGCTTTTGTATATTTAAAAAAAGAATTTTCCTCCCTGTGGTGATCATTAATGAGATATTATATATATATATATATAATATATATATATATATATATATAAATGTATGAATATATATATAATTATTATATCTATATATATATATATATATATATATATATATATATATATATTATATATATATAATATAATTATATTTTTTTTTTTTTAAACACTTCCGTTTCAGGCTAATGATTAATATTAAAAACTGACAAGCGAATGGTTTTTTCTCTTCTATAGTGTTTTATTATTATTATTGCTGAAGAAATCCTCTTTGGTGTAAATGTAAATATATAATAGAAATCTCTCTCTTTCTCTGTCTGTCTGTCTGTCTGTCTCTCTCTCTCTCTCTCTCTCTCTGCTCTCTCTCTCTCTCTCTCTTCTCTATATATATATATATATATATATATATATATATATATATATATATATATATATGCATATATGTGTGTGTGTGCCGCTATGGATTTCTTCACAAATTTAGTGCCTCATGTCATTGTGAAGTTTTGGTAATGCTCTGATATTCTTGATGCGGGTTAGACTCTTTCTACGGACATCAGAATTAGGACTTCATATTCTTGCATTTTGGATCTAAGGCTTTGTAGTGGTGACATGCGTATAAAAAGTAATAAACAAATAAATAAATAAATAAAACTTGAAGAATTCGAGAAATTAAGATGTTATTGTGGTTATTGCAATTACATACGGACCTGGTGGAAAGTGACTATACACACATACATACATACATATATACAGTATATATATATATATATATATATATACTATTATATATATATATATATATATATCATATATATATAATATATATATATATATATATATGTATATAATATATGTATGTATGCATGTATATATATCACCAAATGTATGTGTGTGAAGACAATTAAAAGTTAATTTAAATAGTACAAAATCCAGACTTAATGTTCCTTTTTTGAATATGAATGAAGAGATTGAAAGGGGGAGAAGGGGGAGGGGGGGGGGGAAGGGGGGGGGGGGGGGGGGGGAATAAGAAAACGGCCTTTGTCATCGCGGACGTAACTCATCCCACTGAGTGGATTTGCATGTAGGATTAAAAGATGAGGAGGAGGAGTGGGAGGATTCCCCCTTTGTGAGGAGGTTTGTGATTTTAGGGAAAACAGAGGAAAATAGAAGCTAGAAAAAAAAAAGCTCTTGCAAGGTTTTCGTGATAAACGGAATTCTTCACGAGTAACAAAAACAACAGTATATTTTAAGCAACCTCTCTTTCTATCCCTATATCTCTCCGTTCAGTTCTGCTGAAAGTTTAATCTCCTCATTTTGTATAACTTGAGAAAAAATGTTCTCTCTCTACTCTTCTCCTTTCTCTCTCTCTCTCTCTCTCTCTCTCTCTCTCTCTCTCTCTCTCTCTTCTCTCTCTCTCTCTCTCTGTAGGAGTTATATGTATTTTTTCACTCCCTATAGTGAATTTTTCTCTCGTACGATGAATGAGTGAAATAAAAAAAATAATTCTTGCGAGAAAGGTTCGACCTAATTTTTGCGTGAACATTGATACTACCCTTTTTTCACGAGGGAATAAACAAGTAATTAACAAGGAGGCAATCCAGCTTTTTTTATGAGCTGCGGCCCATGGAGCTTTCAGCCATGTCCCGGTGGTGGCCTGTCTTGTAGCGTTGCCAGACGCACCGTTATGACTAACTTTTATGGTAATTAAATAGCAACTACTGAGGTTAGAGGGCTGCAATTGGTTACGTTTGATGATTGGAGTTCGGCGCGGCCCATAAAACTTTCAGCCACGGCCCGGTGGTGGCCTGTCCTATAGCGTTGGCTAACGTTTACCGGTAAATAAAATAGAAACTACTGAGGCTAGAGGACTGCAATTTGATACGTTTGATGATTGCAGCGCGGCACGTCCATGAAGTTTTCAACCACGGACCGGTGGTGGCCAGTCGTGTAGCGTTGCCAGACGCACGATTATGGCTAACTTTTACCGTAAATAGAATAGAAACTACTGAGGCTAGAGGGCTGCAATTTGGTACGTTTGATGATTTAAGGGTGATGATCAACATACAAATTTGCAGCCCTCTAGCCTCTGTAGTTTTTAAGGCCTGAGGGCTGACAGGGAAACAGGACGGAAGGACAAAGAGGGCACAACAGTTGTCTTCTACAGAAAACTAAAAGATAAATAAAATGAAGGTTTTTTCTAGATCAAGTACTATGGACGTTACTATTGCATCAGAGTAGCAATAAAAAGAAAAAGATAGAATATGTTTCCTCTCTCCATTTTTCTGAAAGGCAATTTCTGCCTTTGTCAGGAAGGGCACAGCCTCGTCTCTGCTCCATTTCTCCCTCTGACAGCCTCGTCTCTGCTCCATTTCACCCTCTGAAAAAAAAATTAATAATAAAAACAGACCGTACAACATATTAAGCATCTCTTTACCATATATCTCGTATATATATATATAATATATATATATATATATATATATATATATATATATATATATATATATATAATACACCGCCCAACTGAAATATCTCATGTCGAAAAATATTCCGTCCAAAACGTCCTATTTATTGACGGTGTAAAAATGAAAGGGTAAAATGATATATAGAACTTTGTAAGGGAAAACGAGTTTCGCATTTTTACCTTGACGGGAGAAATGTGTGACATTTACAGAGCGGCCATACTTGTTCTTTATTTCGAGTGTGGGAGTTTTTTTTCGTATTTTTCGTTTGCTGCCTCTGCGTGGTGTTTCTTCTCGTGAATGTATACTGAGAAATAAAACATTTGGATGAATTACTGTAGTGCTCCAGTTTATATAAAAAAAAAAGAAGTCTGCGAGAGGGTATTACCAACAATGGTATGATGTTTATTTGCATATGAATAATGTAGCATTATCCTAATCTCTCTCTCCTCTTCTCTCTCTCTCTCTCTCTCTCTCTCTCTCTCTCTCTCTCTCTCCTCTCGTTGTCCTTAAGCAAGATGGATGGAAACTACACACACACACAAGTTCTCTCTCTCTCTCTCTCTCTCTCTCTCTCTCTCTCTCTCTCTCTCTCTCTCTTCTCGTTGTCCTTAAGCAAGATGGATGGAAACTACACACACACACAAGTTCTCTCTCTCTCTCTCTCTCTCTCTCTCTCCTCTCTCTCTCTCTCTCCCTAGAAAATGGATGGAGAATTTGCAAGCCTTTCTGTTCTCCATTCCCCGCTGAAAGACAGAATTTTTTTTTTTTTTTTTTCGTGGTCACTTGTTTTGAATACTAAGACTGTACCGAAGTATGGTTGGCTGAACACGATCACAAAACGTATTACATTAAGCGATGTTTTCCGTTGGCAGGTTAATGCTAACAGTGCAACCTCACGCGATGCAATGTAGGTGTTACTTGCTGCGTCCTTTTGCCTAGCTGCAGTTAACTCTCATTCCTTTTACTGCACTTCTATGCATAGTCTATCTATGGTCTTACTTTCCACCATCTGACCATATTCCCATTGTGTAGCTGCTTATAGGTTTTCCACCTCCTTCCTGTTTTACGACCGACGACGGGGCCTTTTCAACTTTTTTCAACGGTAAACGACCTCGTGGGTCCCAGCACTTGGCCTTAGGCGTAACATTTTATCACATTCCTTTCCACAATAGCACAATAGAGAGGCATAGCGCCTCAGTGTCGTGGTTGGTATAGTGTTGGCGTCCCACCTCTGTGGTCGCTGGTTCGATCTTGTCCTTCCATTGAGGAGCGAGAGATGTGTATTTCTGGTGATAGAAGTTCAACCTCTTGACTAGGTTCGTAAGTCATGTAAAGCCGTTGGTCCCGTTGCTGAATAACCACGGTTCCATGCAACGTAAAAAACACATACAAACAAACAAACACAAACAATAAAGAGGCCACCTCTTTTGTTTGCGATGTATGTCTACTTGATAATCATTGCCTTCACTGTTTTCTAATTAATGTTCTTCCCGAGTGCAGACAGACAGGCGCATTTAACACCGACCGGTAAAAGCAGGCGTGAAATTTTCAGATTCTGGAGTTGTGACCCTACAACCGGAAGTTGTTGATGTTGATGTCCCTTTAAGCGGAGAGAGAGAGAGAGAGAGAGAGAGAGAGAGAGAGAGATTAATGATTGAGTGTCATCAAAGTGACGGATCGAATTAGAGATTGAATGTGTAGCGAAATGAACTCGTTTATTGTGTGGTGAGGAAGCCATGAGCGCTGGTCAAGTAAGAGAGAGAGAGAGAGAGAGAGAGAGAGAGAGGGAGAGGAGAGAGAGAGAGAGACTTGAGTATAATTAGACAGTAAATGAGTCATGAAATGACTCATTTTATGTACAGTGAGGAAGCCATGAACACTGGTCGAATGAAAGAGAGAGAGAGAGAGAGAGAGAGAGAGAGAGAGAGAGAGAGAGAGAGTAGGATATAATTAGACAGTAAATGAGTAATAAAATTAACTCGTTTTATGTATGATAAGGAAGCGATAAACACCTGTCAAAAACGAGAGAGAGAGAGAGAGAGAGAGAGAGAGAGAGAGAGAGAGAGAGAGAGAGAGAGAGAGAGAGTTTAAGCAATCGAGAGCAAAAGCAATAGACTGCAATATACTTGAATGAAAGTTCTTCATCACAAACACCAAAAATTCATGTGTCCTATCTTCCTGAAATTATGGAGAAGGATGAAATTCTTCATTACAAACAAAATGTCAAAATATACCTTAACGTTTTAATGAATTCCAAAGCTCGCAAAAGATTGTTTAAAAAAAAATAAAATAAAACAAGCTTTAGAAAAAATTTGTCACGTAGTTTTGGTAACCTTTTCTTCCGAACCTCGAATGAGATACATCTCCTGGTCACATATTGAGGTGAACAGTATCGTAAAGAACATCTGCGTTGACCTGAATGTTGGGGAATGTGGAATATGCACCTGTTGGGTCATATCCCCCCCCCCCCCCCCTCTCTCTCTCTCTGTCCTCTCTCTCTCTCTCTCTCTCTCTCTCTCTCAGGAAATTTCATGACCGCCGAGGTCTCTCTCTCTCTCTCTCTCTCTCTCATTCATTCATTTCTCTTTCTCTTTCTTTCACTCTTTTTCTCATTTCTCTCTCTCTCTTTCTCCAGGAAATTTCATGACGAACGAGGTCTCTCTCTCTCTCTCTCTCTCTCTCTCTCTCTCTCTCTCTCCTACAGGAAATTTCATGACGCCGAGGTTCTCTCTCTCTCTCTCTCTCTCTCTCTCTCTCTCTCTCTCTCTCTCCAGGAAATTTCATGACCGCCGAGGTCTCTCTCTCTCTCTCTCTCTCTCTCTTTCTCAAATAATACGAACCCAACGATCGAAGTACAAACATTTTCACAAAATATATCGATAAATAAATAGAAAATAAATTTGAACGCACGAAAAGAGATCTCCCATTTATTTATTCCCCCATGATCGGATTTGCTTTCATCAAAATAAAATCTAATATTATATAAAATAAATAGAATTCTTTTTTTAATCTGACATTCATATTATCGATTTTATTTGTTCGGTGACATCGATGCTTATTACCGGGGGGGGGGGGGGGGGGTGGGGGGGGGTGGGGGGGGGGGGGGGGGGGGGGGGAGGGGGGGGTTGTTTATTTCTAGAACTGAAACGAGTTGATGTTTGTAATGGTTGCCTGGTCGTTACATGTTACTCCCAATATAATTAACAGTTAACACTAAACGCTTATGCACACACTTACAATCTTGTTTGATTGATTGATTGATTTAGCATGAAATATCTGGCGTCAAACGCTTACAGTTGCAAGAAGAGTTAGTGAGTTAGTTTGCAATAAAAAGATACAAATCAAATACTCTTCCAGATTCTCCCCAGTCTTCTCCTTTCACAGCTGGAAAAGAATTGATAAAAATACTGATTCAAATGACGGTAGGCCTAACAAGATCTTTGCTCGTGATGGGTTATTTTTTTGGGGGGGGGGTGTGGGGAGACAAATAAAATATAAATGCAAATCACAGTTCCATCTGAGCCAGAGTACAAAAGCACACAACACATACACATACGAATAGAACAAATCGATTCGGCCAAAACAATCTCACGTGAAATGATGTTGTTTGATTTCAATCCCTTTTTTTCCTTTATTCAATTTTGCCTTCCATTCGTTGAATAAATATGGATATTCCGGAATCATTTGAAAGCCAAATCACCCATTTGACGAACCAAATGGATGACTGGTGGGGAAATTTTGTGTTACATGATGAATTCATACCTACGCCATAGTGGTGTCATACCATGAAGTCAGACCTATGCCTTCAATGGTGTCATACTATGAAATCAGACCTATGCCCTCAATGGTGTCATACTATGAAGTCAGACATATGCCCTTAGTGTTGTCATACCATGAAGTCAGAGCTATGCCCTTAGTAGTGTCATACCATGAAGTCAGACCTATGCCCTTAGTGATATGGAAATCGCTGAACTTGGTAAAATATTCTTTGAGCATTAGGGTCTGTTAATATGATATCTGACTTTTAATATTATCACGATTCTTTCTTTTAAGATTTGTATTCAGATTATAATCTGTGCAAAATATCTGCTTCTTGACTTCAGACTAAGGCAAAGTATTATTTTGTTTATTATGCTACCCCCTTTTTAGATCGTTTTAAAAGCTAGTTTTTACATCCTGATTTGAAAAAGCGCTACTTGCAAATGGCATATGCAGGCAAGGCAATTATCCAAAGAATTCTCAAGAGTTAATTTTGATACTTCGGGTTGTAATTTTAGGTTTTAGGTCCGTGGACTGTTTGTATTCTGAAGAAAATCCAAATAATAATTTCTGTTGATTTTGAGAATATATATATACATCATTTAGCTCGGTCATTAGCTGACTATTTAGCTCTTATAATAAAATGCAAAGTAAAGACAACCAAATCCTAAAAGTACTTCAAACAACAGAGTATCAGGGATGAATCACGTAAATCTACATGAAAAATTAACCTCACTTCCATTAGAGAGGAAAGCGTCCGGAAGCTCATGTATATTGTATTTACATAAAAAAAACTGTGATAAAAGTTCACTTTTGATAGATATGAAGTTTGTCAGCTAAAAAAAAACACGGTCAGCTGCTATTCTGGAATGGATAAATGGAGTTTTATATCACATTTTGACTACGCCGATTAGTTGGTGTTTTTTCTTTCCTTATTTTTATTTCGTTTTTTTTTTTTTTTTTTTTTTTTTTTTTTTTTTTTTTTTTTTTTGGTAAAACAAAGACAAGCTTTGTTGTACCTCATAAATTTTCGATGAAGTCAACTGTTGTTGTTGTTTTTTTATTTTTTTTATTTATTTTTTTTAAAGAAAACTATTGTGCCAGTTTTGTCTGTCCGTCCGCACTCTTTTCTGTCCGCACTTTTCCTGTCCGCCCTCAGATCTTAAATACTACTAAGGCTAGAGGGCTGCAAATTGGTATGTTGTTCATCCACCCCCCAATCATCGAACATACCAAATTGCAGCCCTCTAGCCTCAGTATTGTTGATTTTATCTAAGATTAAAGTTATCCGTAGTCTCGTGCGTCTGGCAACGATACAGGCCAGGCCACCACCGGGTCGTGGATAAAGTTTCATGGGTCGCGGCTCCTACACCAGTATACGGAGGCCATCGAAAGATAGATCTATTTTCTGTGGCCTTGATAAAGATAGATCTATTTTAGGTGGCCTGGATTATACAATGTACAGAAAACTCGGTTGCGCTGTGTAATTCTTATTAGAAGTTATGAAGCGTTTCATATTCATCAGCGCTTTCTCTTTAAAAATTAGAAGAGAATTGTGGAGAGGAATCATATCGCTAACTTGCAGCTCCTCATCTGAAAAGATAATGGTAAGGAAATCACGTGTGGCCTGACAATAAACAGTGCAATCGAAAAGATAGAGAGAGAGAGAGAGAGAGAGAGAGAGAGAGAGAGAGAGAGAGAAACTATGCCAATATTCCTCCCCCTGGCCAGAGACATCAAAGACACCGAACCATGTTAAGACGACTCTTCATATTTCAACATTTAAGTAAATTGACTCGAATTAGTCCATCAGTAGGGATGATATGAAAGCTTTTGGTGAAATAAGTTTCGCAGAGAAACAGAGGAAAGTTGAAAAATTTTCTTATAACTTTTACCAAAATCCCCCAAAATGAGAAGAATGAAAGTATAAATGATTTGACTGGACGAAATTGTTCCATAACTGCAACCAAGTAGGAACATTAAATGCTGGTCAGTATCACTAGTGGATCCGGAAACATTTCAAGGGGGGTGGGGGGGTTGGGGGCACCAATTTTCATATTGTATACACACACATGTATGTGTGTATGTATGTATATATATATATATATATATATATTATATATATATATATATATAAAGTAGAAATTATGAAATTATCAGGAAATACCGAATTCTTTATTATTATCATTTCAATTATTGTTATTACTTCTTTCTCAAAATCTTTTTATTATTTCTATAAATAGATTTTTTATTTTTCCCCATTTTCATATCTCATTGATGTTATTTAATTCTTCAATATTATTTTTATGGCATTATTTATCATAGGGCACGGGGGCGCCATGTACCCAGGTGCCGCCCCCCCCCCCCCCCCCTCTCTCTCTCTCTCTTTCCCTTGGATCCGCTATATTTCATTTATGTTAACTAACTCTTCAATATTATTATTTTGGCATCATGTTTCATGGGGGACGGGGGCCCCACGTACCAAGGTGCCCCCCCACCCAAACCCCATGGATCACTTGTGGTCAGTATATGTAGTGTATATGTATTAAAAGATGGGGATATAATAACATCAATGAGAATAATTACAGTTTGATTTATGATAGGTATATATATGTCTCCTTTCATGTACCACCTCATACACGATGTCAATACTGGCAGGTATTAAGTCAAGTCTCATACACTTCGTGGAGTTTCGTGTATGACCTGAATCATTTAATCCTTGAGGGACGATTTAGGTGGATATATACCAGTAATAAACAGAATGTCGACAGGGGAGTCCATTAAATATCCCAGGGATGGGGGGGGGGGGGGTGGTAAAGCTTAAATCATAGGTATACATCCAGGCAACTGCCAAACTTTAACATGTTATTAAAAAAGGTCTAATGTTATGTATGTGGTTATTCAGTCCTAATTACATTCGAAATTCTATAATATATATATATATATATATATATATATATATATATATATATACATATATAATAAAAGGAGCCCATAAAAACACCAAATATAGAGAAAAAAAAAAGTACTATATTTCAGAGACTGCTGTCTCCCTCTTCAGGTAATGAATGAGAAAAGTTTACAGAAAAGGTGGTATTTATACCAAGAGGTCCATCCACAAACAAGCCAATTTAAGTCACCCCCGCTGATACATCTTCCTTTAATCTTCTTAAGGGTTGGTTGAATGAAGACGTTGTCGATCGTGTCCGAAATCCATGCTCCTTTTGAGATGTTCATACACCTGCCTCTCTTTATTAAGGCCGATTCCATCATTTGACTCTTGTACCTGGCAGTTGCTGCTATAAATTACACGTGACAAATTCCAGTTTATTCTATGGTTATGTTCATTTATATGGTTGAAAATAGCCGAGTTCTGTTGTCCATACCTAACTGACCGTTTGTGTTGTATTAATCTCTGGGGAAGGGATTTACCTGTAAATCCGATGTAAGATTGGTCACAGTCCTGGCATGGGATTTCGTATACCCCAGAGTCCTTTGGAGATGTCTTTTGTTGGACGTTAATCAGGGATTTGGCTAAGGTGTTTGGGTAAGTAAATACAAAAGGGTTCGATTTTCCGAGGGGGTTGGTTATTCTCTTAATCGTGTCCAGGTGGGGAATTATTATTTTATTGTTGGGTGTATCTCTGTCTTGTCTTTAGGGGGTCGGTAGAAAATTACGTTTGCTTTGTGAATTGCTTTCTCAATTATATGGTCAGGATATTTCAAAGACGAAAGTTGCTTGCGAATTAGTTCAAATTCTTTTTCCAGGAATTCTGGGAACAAATTCGTAAGGCTCTTAAGAACAAGTTACTAGCTACACCTATTTTGATAGTAATGTCATGATAGCTAAAGTAGTGAATGTATGAAAGTGAGAACGTGGTTTTCTGTATATGGTAATTTGTATTCTGTCGTATCTCTGATTATTAAAACATCAAGAAAAGGAATTTTGTTGTCTGTTTCCCATTCAACTTTAAATTGATGCTGGGCACTAATGTGTTTAATTTCGAGAGGAATTCATTGAAATTGCCCCACCTATTATCCCAAAATGTTAGGATATCATCCACGTATCTCATCCACAGCATGTTTTTGGGTTTTATTGCATTTATTACTGTAGTTTCAAAGTATTCCATGTACAGATTGGCTAAAACAGGACTTAAAGGACTACCCATACTACACCCGAATTTTTGCTTGTAGAATGATTCCCGAATGAAAATACGTTATTAGATGCACATAATTCAACTAGCTTTATTATTTTGTCAAGCGCCAATGGGAAATGATCTGAATAGGGGGATAATTTTACTTCCTTAAAAAACTGAAGAACGTCCTGTACTGGTACTTTAGTGAACAGGGAATCTACGTCAAGGCTTAAAAGTTTTATGTTGTGAAGTGGTATATGTGCTTCTCTGAATTGTGACAAAAATCTTCCGAATGTTTAATGTGACTGGGAGAAAAAGTGCCCTAAAAAGGGGAAAGGAGGCCAGCTAACCATTAGAAATTTTGTAATTGAAAGCACCGGCACATGAAACGATGGGTCTGAATGGAAGATTGTCTTTGTGAGTTTTGGGAAGGCCATAAAAAATAGGGTAATTTAGGATTAATTACTTTAAATTTCTCTAATAGTCAATACTCTTTTTGTCTTTGCCAATTAATCTTACTTTCCGAAAAAATTCTGTGGGAACGTTTTGGAGGGGAATTTTTCGTCAGTTTTTCGTATGTGTTTGTGTCGCTAAGGAGCGGTTGATTTTGTCAAGGTAGAAGTCTTTGTCCATTATTACGATTTTGCCGTCTTTGTCGGATCTACTTATTATAACATCTAACTTTTTTAGCGAGTGGATGGCTATCATGAATCTGCGGGGAACAGGATATTTCTTATGTAAGTCAGTTAAAGCTTTATAAAGCCCACTCCTTTTAAACATATCTCTTCACGGTTGTAGTTTTTGTCAGATATGAATTTATCAAAAGCCACTATGAAGTCTAGGTTGTTTTTGCGGTCTGGCATAAGGGCAAAGGATAAGCCTAAATTTAAAACTAAATGTTGATTTTTACAGTAAGGGGGGGTGTTGGATAAGTTTAAAACTTTGTCTTGTTGCTCAAGATTATTCCATGCACTATTGTCTATTTAGGTATTTAACTTGCGTAGAAGTCTGTTGGAATGAGTCACGCTATTATAGGCAGCAATGTCGGAACAGAATGAAATCAGATACCTGTATATGTGGTCCGTAGTGAGGAGGCGAAGATTAGAATGGGTTCCATATATCACTCTGCGTAGTACGAAGATGTCGTTTTTCGTATCGGTGATTCTTTCCTCCAGGATCTTGTGTGAGAGAGAGGGTGGGGTCCGATTGCAGAGTCCATCTCCCGAATCCGTACATTTTTGGTAGTACTTGTTTCTTTGAGGCATTCTTCTAAAAAGTGTTTTGGTTTTTCAGCCGGTGTAGTCTGATCAGTTCTTTCTCAAACTTGCGAAAAATTGGCTTGACTTCTGGAAGTGAGTGAAGAATCCTGGAAAGGCGGTTGAATTCCATAATGGGCTGAAAATGACCAGTCATATATATATATATATATATATATATATATATATTATATATATATATATATATATATATATATATATATATATGTATGTGTGTGTGTGTGTGTGTATACACAAATATATATATATATACACATATATATGTAGGTTAATGCACATAATTTTGAGAATCCACGGAATGTATACAAAGCCTCACTAATATGTGATGGCGATACTGCTGAAGGAATATAAACAGGATGAATAGAAGAAGAAGAAGAAGAAGAAGAAGAAGAAGAGAGAGAGAGAGAGGACAAACGAAATGGGTGTAAAAAATGATATATCCTTTTACTCAACCAATAAACGTTTTTTCACCTTCGAGTTACGAATTATCCAATTACATATTAGAAATCCATACGTTTCCGCCTAACAAATAAACGTATACAGCGCATACACGGACATATCTGTCCATATATATATATATATATATATATATATATATATATATATATATATATATATATATATATATATATATAGTATAGATATAGATATAGATATAGATATAGATATAGATATAGTATATATATATATATATATACTATATATATATATATATATATATATATTTATTTATATATATATATATATATATATATATATATATATATATATATATATATATGAATAACTTGATCGCGAAGTATATAAAACGTGATGCTATGTATAAATAAAGGTTTTTTTGCCACGAAGGAAAAAAAATGAAAAAACGAGTTGGCCGAGTACTCGACCAACTGGTTTTTTCATTTTTTCCTTCGTGGCAAAAAAACCTTTATATATATATATATATATATATATATATATATATATATATATATATATATATATATATATATGAATTCGAAGCAAAGACACACACGTAGACAAATAAACGTGCAGCCGGCTACGAGGTATTTTAACGGCCGTAAATAACCGTCCTAATATAATAACCATTATATCTAACCACTATCTTTCACGAAAGAGTATCATAACCTTATGCCATACCCTCCCCCCTCTCACTCTCCCTTCCATTCCCCCCTCCCTCAACCCTCCCACTCTCCCTTCCATTCCCCCCACCTCCCTCCACCCTTCCCACTTCTCCCATCTCCCACAGAGACACCATTTCGTGCCAAAGGGGCAATGTTCCAACCAGCATATTTCCAAGCATTGATCTAATCTCACTCTTCCACCGCCATTCCTTTGAACGGAGAATTATTCCACATCGTTCGAACTTCAGTTTAGTTCTCCTTCATCCTCTGGTGGGTAGAAAATTGAAGGCGGGATGGGAATTAATTGACCGAGGGGAGTCTTAATTCCTTTGCATTTTTTTTCAGGGAGGGGCGGACTTGCCTTTTTTCTTTAAAAAGGAGGAGAATTCTGCCATCCTCTCCCCTTATGAAATATTACTGAGCCCAAAGGTGGACCGTGGAATCCATCTTCTGGCGCTTTTAAGCAACGAGATAAAATGGGTGGAAATGAAATCATATTTAAACTTCGTGAGGTCCAATGGTGCCTCCGTGAAGGAAGACGAAGATTAGTAACATTTCCTCTTGAAATTCGTCTATCTACACTGAGTTTCTTCAGTTCCTCCATCTTGCGCTCAAGAGTAAAGCAGGTTGTCTGTCAAATTTGTAAGTTTTCGCTATCTCTTATTTATCCACATTTCTAGACGTTTTGCTTTGCATTCATTGCTTCTTGTTTCTCCAATTTTGCATTGCAACCTCTGTAACAATTCTAAGTGCAGCTGTTCCACCTTTAGATCCTTCTATATCATCTTTCTTTTCTGGAGCGATGGTGTCCAACTTCTTCAACTCGTTCCTTTCATTGTCTTATCGCCGAATGGCCAGAATTTAGTAAAATCGTATTTTGACTTCTTCAGATCTGTGGATTTTGCTCTAATTTCCATTTTGGATTTTTTGTTTCTGAGTCCGAATTTGATTTAACTCGCCCGTGTGTATTCGAATAATCTTCATGTAGAATTGTTATAGAACTGGAGATAGCCATTGGTACTATGTTACCACACCATTTCCCATTGGAGAAATATCTTGCTTTTAGATGCAGGCCCAGGTATGTAATTTTACAGCTTTGCGCCAGATGTAGTTAAGTATATCTTAGTTTAACCAGACCACTGAGCTGATTAACAGCTCTCCTAGGGCTGGCCCGAAGGATTTTAGATATTTTTACGTGGCTAGGAACCAATTGGTTACCTAGCAACGGGACCTACAGCTTACTGTGAAATCCGAACCGAAATTAATTTCTAATCACCAGAAATAAATTCCTCTGATTCCACGTTGGCAGAGCGGGGAATCGAACTCGCGACTACCCAATCGGTAGGCGAGCACATAACCCTCTCGTCCAACGAGGAACTTGCACCAGGTATAGTAGACGCAGTCAAGGTTCTAAGTGTATTTGAAATCGAAGTTGATATGTTAGATCAGTATCCTCAAATGATTGATAGGTCATAAATAAAATCCCCATGGATTTCATGCATAAAATTTGTGGATTTTGGTAGGAGATACAACATGAACTATTCTCCCTCATTCTCAATATAGAGCGTCCCTCCCTCCCCCCTCTCCTCACCTGGTAAAAGTCTGGGAGGAAACGCCCCTGTCCCCACTCTCGGGTCATCCCTTACCATGGTTTAATGCTAGATGGTATCACCTAAGCCCTTTCTGTCTCCTTACATCAAACACCAAACTCAATCATAGGTGCCCTTTCGCAATCTTCCAATGCGCCTTTTCTGGGGGTCCCACCCCTACCCCCCCCCCCCACCCCCACCCCCACCCCCAAAGAAAAAATTCTTTTGATATCCAACGTCCTATCTTTTCCACCCACCCGGTGCTTCGTCAAAGAGAGAGAGAGAGAGAGAGAGAGAGAGAGAGAGAGAGAGAGAGAGAGAGAGAGAGAGAGTTTAGTATCTCCAAACCAACCTATATAATGTCACCTTCTCCATATTACGGAAACATCACTTCATTATGTTTCTTAAATATAAACTTTATCTAGAGATTGAATTTACCTTTGATATTTATTTAACCAAACTTCTTGACTTACGAAAGCTGACACAAGAGAAAACCTGAATCTATTTTTTTCTTTTTTTAGAATTAATTAGTAGTTCACTTGAATTCTTTAGTTTCGTAACGTGGAATATCTTGGTCACATTTTTAGTGAAGATGCAAAAAGCAAGAACACTTTTTTTCCTACTACATAAATCTCAAAGTCAGTATCCACAATCTTGACACGTCTGTATTTGACATCTTTTCATATATTATATAAAACTCTCGGGCATTTTCCACAAACTTAACAAGTCTGTATTAAACAGTTTTTAATAGTGTATAAAACTCCAGGTGAGCTTACACAGTCTTTTAATATAAATAAAGCTTCAAATCATTCCCGTCAAGGTTTATTCGTTTGTCGAAATGTATATATGGTTTTCTGTACTAATTTTGAAAAAAAAGATAAATAACTAGAAAAGACATCGCCTATCTTCTTTTACTTAACTAACCAGAAAAAAAGTATATCTTAGTTTAACCAGACCACTAAGCTGATTAACAGCTCTCCTAGTGCTGGACCGAAGGATTAGATATTTTTGACGTGGCTAGGAACCAATTGCCTACCTAGCAACTGGACCTACAGCTTATTGTGGGATCCGAACCACATTATATCGAGGAACGAATTTCTAATCACCAGAAATGACTTCCCCTGATTCCTCGTTGGCAGAGCGGAGAATCGAACTCGCGACTACCGGATCGGTAGGCGAGCACTAAACTTATGAGGTATCAAATTGTCATCATTGAAATAATATATCTCGCATAATGTTGAGGTTAGGGTCATGTAACCTGGAGGCAACCTAAGTGATTATTTATTTATTTATTAATTATTTATTTA
Source organism: Macrobrachium nipponense (assembly GCF_015104395.2). NCBI lineage: Eukaryota > Metazoa > Arthropoda > Malacostraca > Decapoda > Palaemonidae > Macrobrachium > Macrobrachium nipponense. The sequence goes on from NC_061108.1 coordinate 133,956,425, forward strand.
TTTATTTATTTATTTATTTATTTATTTATTTATTTATTTATTTATCAAGTGATTCGTTGATGATTGTCATATGATCTTTGACATAAGGATCTCCGTGTATTGCATTCACTCGAACTTACTAATACTTATGATGTACATTTATGTGAACTTATACATTCGTTGTCATCAAATCGAGTATCACTTTCACCTCAAAGCATTGCTTTCATGCGGTTTCACCTCATGATAATCATATACACTTCATATCGCAGGCGAATTTTATTTATCTAGGTGACCAGAACTGGAACATTCAGTCTTTTGCTGAGTAATATCAAAAGCATTTTTATACTGAATGAAGCGTTCTATATCACGTTATCTCTCCTTTTAGCCGAACTATACAATTGCTTCAAATGAAATCTCACTTTCGTCAATTCCAAGCAGTTCAAGTCACGAAAACGTAATTCTTGTCTTTCTCACGAAAACGAACGAAAATGATAGAGAAGAATGAATGATTAAAGGGCAGATATAATAACCTTTAAGTGTCTAGCCGATCCAGAACAGGTGATCAGTTACTTATGTATAAAATATTTCCGCTAGTTATTGTGTTCGAAGGCATAAATTCGATTCTGCGTTTTTCTTCCGTTGCCGTGACCGAAGTCATTGTGTTTTCTGAATTTGTACAAAACAGTGCGCAAGGAAGCATATAGATAAAACTAACTAAATTAATAGACATTCTTGCGATTGACTTAGAGAGAGAGAGAGAGAGAGAGAGAGAGAGAGAGAGAGAGAGAGAGAGAGAGAGAGAGAGAGAGAGAGATTTAACCAGACAATAAATTAAGGAATTGAAGAATCATTTATTAAGTTAGGAGAGGTGGTGAATGATTAACTAACCTTATAAAATAGTAAAAAAGGACGAGTATCAATACAGGGGCTGTAATTAAAGTAAAGAATTTAAAACGTGAAATTGTACTTCATGAGTTAAACAGTAGATTAAAATTAACCAAATCATATCTGGAAGAGACTAAGGTAAAAAGGAGGCTTCATGCATTTTATGTAAATTATTATATTATTATTATTATTATCATTATTATATTATTATTATTATTATTATTATTATTATTATTATTATTATTATTATTATATTATATTATTATTCAGAAGTTGAACCCTATTCATATGGAACAAGCCCACCACAGGGGCCATTGACTTGAAGATATTATTATTATTATTATTTTGTTTATTTTTATTTATTATTTTTTTTTTGCTTTATCACAGTCCTCCAATTCGACTGGGTGGCATTTATAGTGTGGGGTTCCGGGTTGCATCCTGCCTCCTTAGGGGTCCATAACTCTTCTTACTATGTGCGCCGTAGGATCACACTCTTTTGCATGAGTCCTGGAGCTACTTCAGCCTCTAGTTTTTCCAGATTCCTTTCAGGGATCTTGGGATCGTGCCTAGTGCTCCTATGATTATGGGTACAATTTCCTCTGGCATATCCCATATCCTTCTTATTTCTATTTTCAGGTCTTGATACTTATCCATTTTTTCCCTTTCTTTCTCTTCAACGTTGGTGTCCCATGGTATTGCGATATCAATGAGTGATTATTATTATTATTATTATTATTATTATTATTATTATTATTATTATTATTATTATTATTATTATTATATTCAGAAATTCAACCCTATTCATATGTAGCAAGTCCACCACAGAGGCCAATGACTCGAAACTCAATTATCCAAGGAATAAAGGAATTGGGTGTTAATCTGAAAGAAGAAACATAAATAGAAAATACATAAATGAGGAGTTTATTCATAAAAATATTAAAAAGACTAACCAATAACTCAATAGATAAATAAAGAAAATTACATAAAAGACCGCAGTCTATACTCTCTGGCATCCCCAGAGCCAAATCGGTCTGTAATCATCAGCACAGGATTAGGTACCACGATTCCTCTGTGGAAATCGAAGGACGACTTAATACTGCTTCTCTCAGCCGGGATTATTCATAAGGCAGTGACAGATGTGACTGTCTCCGCAAGGATTGAGGGAGGGAATATAGAGGGAGAGAGAGAGTGCACTGTAAAGAAATAGATAAAAAAACTTGCAAGAATGATTTACAGGGACTTTTCTGAATGATGTAGGATATCACACCTTTATATTATTTTTACCTTTGGAAGAAAATGCATAAAATTGTTTTGGGAAGAAAAAGCATGAAATTATTTTGGGAAGAAAAGGCTTAAAATGTTTTTGGGAAGAAAAGGCATAAATTGTTTAGGGAAGGAAAGGCATAAATTGTTTTGGGAAGAAAAGGCATAAAATTGTTTTGGGAAGAAAAGGCATAAAATTGTTTTGGGAAGAAAAGGCATAAATTGTTTGGGAAGAAAAGGCATAACATTGTTTTGGGAAGAAAAGGCATAAAATTGTTTTGGGAAGAAAAGGCATAACATTGTTTAGAGAAGAAAAGGCATACATTGTTTTGGGAAGAAAAGGCATAACATTGTTTAGAGAAGAAAAGGCATAACATTGTTTAGGGAAGAAAAGGCAAATAATTGTTTTGGGAACATAAGTTGTAATATGGTTTTGGGAAGAAAAGGCATCATTTGTTTTGGGAAGAACAGGCATAAACTTATTTTGGGAAGAAAAGGCATAAAATCCTTTTGGGATAAGAAGGCATAAATGGTTTTGGGAAGAAAAACCACAAATTGTTTTTGGGAAGAAAAGGTATAATTTGTTTTGGTTAGAAAAGGAATAAATGATTTTGCTGAATCATAATAATTCGCTTCCGAAACTCAAATACATAAAATCCTTTTTTATCCGTATTATGGATAAAACTTTATTGACATGTATTTTACACTACTTCAAAGAATACATTTCATTAATTCGTTCCCTCTCAGTCTCGTGGAAATAAACAGTTAAGCTAAAATATGTCGTGATTAAAATGAGTCAAGGTTCATATACGTGAATGTTTATATATAATATATACACAAATATATATATATATATATATATATATATATATATTATATATATATATATATATATATATTATATATATATTATATATATTCTAAAGGAGATAAATCCTTCAGTAGAAATATAGTCTTACACGGCGTAGCCAACGAAACCAGCAGAAATAAAACATTAAAGGAAGCTCGGAAGCCCCTTTGCGCTAACAGCCACGCTGTGGAAACAGGATATTATTTTATTGTTTATTCCAAGCGTTGTCAACAGCGTAGGGGGGCGGTGCACCCTATGAAAAATAAATAAATAAATAAATGTAAGAAATACCATTTCTCCTTTTTCATCATAGCTGTCAACAAAGAGCGGAGAGCGGGAACAGAAAGCAAGAAAACTAAAAGAAAGGAAGAGGAGAAATAAGATTCAAATAAAACTAATCTCCTTCGGTTTTCGTTTTGTTTTTTGTTTTTTTGGCGGTCCGGTTTTTTTGTGGGGGAAGGGGTGGGGGGGGGGGAAGGAGGAAGGTGACATTAATGTATTCATACTGGGAGTCACAGGAGATGAATAATAAGGGGGTTATACATACATACATACATATATATATATATATGTGTGTGTGTGTGTGTGTGTATATGATATGTATATGTATATGTATATATATATATATACTATATATATATATATATATATATATATATATATATATATATATATATATATATATTGTAACGGTCTCGTAATTAGAGACCAACAGGTTCATAATAAAAACAAGAAATTGGGCTGGAATGACTGACGAAAGGCAAGGCAAATCAAGGAGGAGGACTGAACAAAATGCAAGAATAACCTTAATAATAATTTATTTACATGTTATTACATTATGTACAAGCGAGATCAGGTTTTGGGTGGCAAAAATACACAAATTAGTTATCAAAATGATAAATCAACCAAAATCAGACACTATTAGTGACCATCGCACTAAATCAGAGCATAAACTCGCTCCACACAAGAAATAATGAAAATTACAATAACATCATTAATAGAGCCATACACATGCTCAACAAATTACAATAGCATTGTTTTAGAGCCATACAATTGCTAGACACCAAAAATTAATAATAACAGGCAATCACACGAACAGCATAAATAATAATAATTTCACAAATAGGCAGCATAAAGAAAAATACAATAATTAATAAGCCAGCAGTAAAATAAACAATCATGCAGCACGGAAACATAACACCAAACTGCATAACTCCGGATAGCATAACGATCTCCGTAGAGACGACACGACAGACCCAGCTGTCGAAAAGGATGGATAGTAACAGACGATCTCCGTGAAAAACATCGAAGCAGTCGCCAACTGCAAACTGGAACACGGCCATCACACAGATGATCACGGAAGGATCGTCAACACAACATATCTGTTGTCGAACTGGAACTAAACAGACGACTATGGTTTAGCCATCTCCCATCCAACTGCTACCACGTCCAATAGGTAAAGTGATACCTGCTGAAGTCACAAATGACTTCCAGCTGCTCCAATGCTGCCTTGCTGCCGTTGCCCTCTCAGCAGAGGTTTCCCAGAACCTCTCAGGTCGCCATCCAAAACCTGTCTGCAGGTGTCACTCACACCATGACAAAAGTTACCTCGTCACCAGGAGAATAACCACTGGCGGTCAAGGGAAACAAAACAACCATGGTAAAGGTCGTTTAAGAAAAATAACGACTCTGTCGTTACAATATATATATAAGAGAATACCACAGGAAAGTGATAGGCAGAATCCAAGCGCTTTCGTCTTAACTAAGACATTGTCAAGGAACGAATGAAGTACAGTTGGAAAGAAAGTTATCATGTAAACAAAAAGATTAAGAATACTAGATGGTTAATTAATTGTCAAAAGGGTAAAAATCAAAGAGATTATCCAGGATTATCGGTTATCAAACGGTCACAAACTTGAAAATATATTTAACCCTAACAGAAACTACAACGTTTCCATATAGTCCAAAACATGTAAAAACTGAATGTATTAATTTTGTTGCTTACATTTATCTACAAATTTTTTCATTATGAAGACATCGAGTTTAAATAAACCAAGACTTAAACTTGATACCTTCATAATAAAAAAAGTTGTAGATAAATATAAGCAACAAAATTAATATATTCAGTTTTTACATGTTGTGGACAATATGGATACGTTGTAGTTTCTGTTAGGGTTAAATCTATGTTTAGGTTTGTGACTGTGTGATAATCGATAATCCTGGATTATCTCTTTGATTTTTACCCTTTTGACAAATAACCATCTGGTATTCTTGATCTTTGTGTTTACCTGATAACTTTCTTTCCACCTGTGTTTCATTCGTTCCTTGACAATGTCTTAGTAAAGACGAAAGCGCTTGGATTTCTGCCTATCATTTTCCTGTGGTATTCGCTTATTTAATGAAGTCACGTGCATTTCCTGTGATTTTTTAAGCATATAATTTATATATATATATATATATATATATATATATATATATATATATATATTACTATATATAATATTACATGTAAATATTTGTGTCTATATATATATATATATATATATATATATATATATATATATATATATATATCTATATATATACATACCTGCATACATGAATTCCTACATACTAATGGCTCCTCCATCCAATTGATCCGGAAGACATGGGAATTTAGACAAAATCTGTTCTACAAAACCTGACAGACAGACAGACAGACTGCCTTACGTCTCGTCCCAAAAAATCTGGAGAGTTATTTAGTTATTGTTGGAATGTTCACAATGTTTGTGCACAAATAGTTAACCCACAAATTTGAAGAGAATATGAAAGTTGTTCAGCGTTTGTGGAAACAACTCTGTTACCCTTTACATTTTGGAAGAGGGAGAGGAACTTCCCTTTGGAAAGCTAATTGCACTCGCCTTTGAAGTTTTCTTCTTGTTTGTTGGTTTTGTGTTTATGTATATATATATATATATATATATATATATATATATATATATATATATATATATATATATATATATATATATATATATATATAATCACAGTGAAATGATATGCAGAATCAGCACCAAGCGCTTTCGCCTTCATGGGGTATTTGTGCCTCGACGATACCTGAATAGAGATGAAAAGGCGCTCGGATCGAAATTTTTGCCTATCATTTTCCTGTGGTATTTAATAATATATATATATATATATATATATATATATATATATATATATATATATATATATATATATATATATATATATACATATATATATAAATATATATATATATATATATATATATATATATATAATATATATATTTATATATATATATATATATATATATATATATATATATATATATATATATATATATATATATATATATATCTATATATATATAATATATATATATATATAATATATATATATATATATATATATTTATATTAATAATAGGACCATCATTTTGAACTGGTGGATGGTATTTGTCAGAGATATTTCATCAGGAAGATTACCAGACGATGAGGACAGTTTGATCTGGAAAGCTTGTAACTTTTCCAGATTAAATATCTCTGCTAGATACCATCCATTTTAAGTGAGGTCCCATTATGAATTGTAGTAATGCAGAGGAAATTTTGTGAGCCATAAAGTTTAATACATATATATATATATGACTTAAAAAATCACAGTAGATGCACGTGACTTCATAAATAAGCGAATACCACGGGAAATGATAGTCAGGAATCCAAGCGCTTTCGTCTTTATTCAGACATCGTCAAGGAGCTACTAAAGTACAATTAGAGAGGAAGGCCTCAGGTTACAAACAAGAATCAGGAATACCAGATGGTTAATTATCAAAAGGGTAAAAATTAAAAGGGATAATCCAGGATATCGGATATCACACGGTCACAAACTTAAACAGATTCTGAACCCTAACCGAAATTACAAAGTATCTTTACAGTCCAAAAACATGTAAAAACTGAATATATTAATTTATGTTGCTTTATATTTATCTACAACTTTTTTCATTATGAAAGCATCAAGTTTAAATAAACCAAGACTTAAATTTAGAACATTTCTATTATTTGACTTGATAAAACAAGATTCAATGATATTCCTTTTAACTGTGTCATTACATGGACTAAGGCTCTTGCTTGACTCCAGTTAATAGGATGATCTAAATATCTCTATGTATAATGCATGCATTCGATATTTGCCCAGTTCTCACAGAATATTGATGTTGCTTAAGACGCTGTGAAAGAGATTTGCCGGTCTGTCCGTAAATAGATTTTATCACAATTTTTGCAAGGAATTTCATATATGCAGCCTGGAAGATCTTTAGGAGAATTTTTGATTACTAAACTCTTGACATTAATATTACTGAAAACAACATTTATGTTAAAAAGCTTTAAAATTCTAGGAATATCTAAAAACCTTTCATCATAAGGTAATTTTAGAATGTTATGCTTACTAAATTCAAGTTTGTCATTAGTTGAATAAAATGTTTTTCTAGCTCTTTTCCATGCCACATCTACAAAAGTCCTTGGTATTTAAGTTTCAATGCAATATCATAAATAGTTTTAATTTCAGTGTCAATAAACTGCGGGCTACAGACACGTAAAGCCCTTAGGAACATCCCAGAAAAAACAGAGAATTTAACATTTTGATGGTGATTGGAGTAGTAATGAACAAAAGAGGCAATATTAGTTGATTTTCGAAAGACTGAAAAGGTGAAATTTCTATCATTTCTATGGACAGTTACATCAAGAAAATTCAAATTACAATTTCTTTCTTCCTCTACAGTAAATTTTATAGAAGGGACTAAATTATAGAGATTATTAAGGAATTCCTGGAGGTTTTCGTGAACTGGCCAAAATACAGAAGATATCATACCACGTAATCTAAACCAAATAACTTTTTGGGGCAAAATTCTTGGTAAGAGTTTTGTCTCAAAAAATTCCATGTAAATATTGCCTAAGGACAGGAGATAAGGGATTACCCATGGCCATGCCAAACTTTTGTAGAAAAAATTCCCCATTGAAACAAAATTTACTATCTTTTATACATAACCTTATGAGACTAATGAGATTTTTCTACACTTAAGTCACGTGCATCTACTGTGATTTTTTAAGCATAATGGAAACCACACGCAACTTCTACGCCTTTTATTTGAATTTCCCAGCCTGTTCTATTCGTGACATCCTTCTGTAATGCTCTTATCTTACTTGCAACTTGTGATTACCCAAGTAACATCTTGGATAATATTATGCCTATATAAGACAGGTTTTGTGCATTAGTTACTGAAGGGAACGGAGCGATCAAATTTTCTGCTAACGAACGAAACGAAATTGGGAAATGGTTCAAGGTTATAGGAATACAGTTTATAAGACTTGATAAAACCAATGAAAACCTTACAAAAAAGGCCACCATAAATTTTGTTATTTTTCTGTAATCCTTGACATATCGTACATCATTTGTTAACCGTACCACGGCCCTCTCTTTATTTTTATTTTTATTATTATTCCTTGTAATTTTTTTTTCTCTCTCTTTGCTCCCTGCCCCTGAAATAAGAAAAAATCTTAATAATAATAATGAAAAAATCTTAAGAATGATATATGAAATTCGCAAGAAAATACATTTTCTTTGGTATTTTGTTTTTTCAAGAAAATAACGAAGACGGACGTACAAGAAATAAGGGGAATATTGATGCAAGTATAATTGTTATGTAATGTAAATACTGTCATTCAAAAAGATTAAAAAGAGGTGTATAACAATGTGGAATAGTGACAAAACTTTAAAAATAAATCATGTATCACTTTTGAAAAACGAATTTTTAGGAAAACACAAGTTTTTCTTCAATGGAAGTTATGAACAGTACAATGACAAGAAAAAATAAAATTTAACTGCAAAAAAATGCACAGAACTATTGGCTTCAAATAAAAGAGAGAGAGAGAGAGAGAGAGAGAGAGAGAGAGAGAGAGAGAGGAAGAGAGAGAGAGAGAATATTTGTATTTGAAAAAAGATTTTTCACCTTTAGAAATTAGCAAGTCTGTTTGTATAAGAAAAATGAAAATTGTGGAGATAATGGTTTCAATATATAAGTGAACTAAGAAGCAGTATATATGTATGAGTGTGTGTGTGTGTGTGTGTGTGTGTGTGAGAGAGAGAGAGAGAGAGAGAGAGAGAGAGAGAGAGAGAGAGAGAGAGAGAGAGAATTGATCTTCCCCTTGCATTATTAATTGATGCCATAAACTTAAATTGTCAGACCCCCAGCATTGTTCTCAAATAAATGACCACAGAAAAAAAAACTACATTCGTGGTTCAGCTCGAGTGTCAAATGGAATACATCCAACTTTTTCTGGTTTTTTAGACAATAAATTATGAATAAAAACGTTAATTTAAGAAATAGAGTCGCTGATCAACTTTTTACTCACTAACTTTTATTGTTGAATGTATTTGTATTTGAAACATCTATACAATCTTGTCAAGAGATTGTGACGATTAAACTCGTGTCATGGAACAAACAACTAGATAAGTTAATAGAGAAATATATATATATATAATATTATATATATATATATATATATAATATATCTATATATATATATATATATATATATATATATACATATATATATATCACAGCAGCAATCACACGTACACACACACACATTATATATATATATATATATATATATATATATATATATATATATATATATATATATATATATATATATATATATGTGTGTGTGTGTGTGTGTGTGTGTGTGTGTGTATATATAAAGTATTAGATAGGTTGATAAATAAATAAATATATGAAATAAGCTTATAAGTAAATGACATCAAGAAGCATAATTAATCAATGAGAAATTATAATCACAAATAATTAAGAAATAAATGGAAAAAAGCTGAAATGAAATAAAATAACCCCCTACCCCAAAAAAAACTAGAAAATTTCCTAAGTAAATTTAATAACCTAAACAATAACAGAAAAAGTCGAGTCATGTTTAAAACACTTAAAGCAATAGATCTGGATTACTTGCGGGAATAGGTATTGACATTCAACAGAATCAGAGACAAATCATTTTAAAAGTAATGATAAAAGTAAATTATTCTCTCTCTCTCGTAGTAGCCATCTTGCTTGGTGAGACGTTCGCGCGTGAAGTCAGATTAATCAACAGATATCACAAGTTTAACATACGTCTTGAATTTGAGAAATATCTAGAAGTGTTCCGTGAACTATCGGTGATAAGATTAGTGTGAAATAGTAGGATAAAGCGTCTTCTAAGTTAGTTTAACAAGTGAAATACTGTAAATCAGAACAAGATGGCAGTAAGTTCCAACTGCGGTAAGAAATGGCGAAATTTAGCTTGCTTGGCAGATTCTCAATACGATGAGGTAGCAGGAAGGGAACTGGCATTTCTCATCTATGAGATCAGCAACAGTCTTTACCAAAAAGATACAAAAGCATTCATGATATATTAGAAGGATATAATCCTTCAAACTGGAACAAATCAACTGAAAAACATCTTGAAAAATAATTGAAGAAGTTCCAAATAAAATCCAAGTGGTCAAGAGACTCATAAAGAAAAATATACATAAACCAACATATTCCGACAAAGAAAATGATAATGTGAACCTTGCGAATATCCTAATTGATGCATTAGGAAAAAGAATGCCAAAAGCATGCAAACTGTGTAAGGTGTGGTATAGCATAGTTAATACACAAAACCTAATCAGAAAATGTGCTGCATGCAACATTCCGACCCATCCACAGTGTGCTGAGGTAATGCAAGATATGAGAAAAGATACAAGAATATTTTGTTCAACATGTCTCGTGGATAGACAATGTTATTAAATCAAAGATTGAATGTACAAATAGTTGAGGATGAAGAAGAAGAGGAAGAGGAAGAGGAAAACGGAAGTGAAGTAAACAAAACTGAAATGACAGAAAAAAATAAGGAAAACAAAGAACAAGATAAAAGTATGGATGCAGAGATACTCATTGATACTACATATGAGGCAATAAAGCAGCATACTTACGAAGAAATAAATTACGATATGACAACACAAAAAAAAATCAGATTAATCAACAGATATCACAAGTTTAACATACGTCTTGAATTTGAGAAATATCTAGAAGTGTTCGTGAACTATCGGTGATAAGATTAGTGTGAAATAGTAGGATAAAGCGTCTTCTAAGTTAGTTTAACAAGTGAAATACTGTAAATCAGAACAAGATGGCAGTAAGTTCCAACTGCGGTAAGAAATGGCGCAATTAGCTTGCTTGGCAGATTCTCAATACGATGTAGTAGCAAGGAAGGGAAACTGGCATTTCTCATCTATGAGATCAGCAAACAGTCTTTACCAAAAAGATACAAAAGCATTCATAGATATATTAGAAGGATATAATCCTTCAAACTGGAACAAATCAACTGAAAACATCTTGATATGAGAAAAGTTCCAAATAAAAATCCAAGTGGTCAAGAGACTCATAAAGAAAATATACATAAACCAACATATTCCGACAAAGAAAATGAATAAGGTGAACCTTGCGAATATCCTAATGATGCATTAGGAAAAAGAATGCCAAAGCATGCAAACTGTGTAAGGTGTGGTATAGCATAGTTAATACACAAAACCTAATCAGAAAATGTGCTGCATGCAACATTCCGACCCATCCCACAGTGTGCTGAGGTAATGCAAGATATGAGAAAAGAGATACAAGAATATTTGTTCAAAACATGTCTATCGTGGATAGACAATGTTATTAAATCAAGATTGAATGTACAAATAGTTGAGGATGAAGAAGAAGAGGAAGAGGAAGAGGAGGAAAAACGGAAGTGAAGTAAACAAAAACTGAAATGACAGAAAAAAATAAGGAAAACAAAGAACAAGATAAAAGTATGGATGCAGAGATACTCATTGATACTACATATGAGGCAATAAAGCAGCATACTTACGAAAGAAAAAATTAATTACGATATGACAACACAAAAAAAAATCCCGAAGAGGCTCTACCAAGATCTACACAATGACGGGAAAGAGGAAAAAATAGACAAAAAAGACAAAGTTTGCAACCTTTTAAAAAGAGGGAATTGCAGATTTGGAGAAAGATGTTACTACACACCTAATCCTAAGGTTCACAACTATGAAATATATGGTAAATGTGCATACCTAGATGGCTATGAGGATGATTCCAAAAATATGCAAAAAAACATAAAAGAAGGAAAAGGATGTAAGTTCGACAGAAAATGTAAATATATGTACCCTGTAGCCATGATCATAATCAAATAAATAATCAATCAAGTAATAAAATCCATAATAAGAAAGAAACACCTAAAGAGAGGAATAAGATCAGGTAAAAGAAAAAAGCAAGCCATCAACGAGATATGCAGAGATGTCAGCAAAAAATTTCAAAGCATCAGCTCCAAAATTCTACTCAAGAGATAATAACTATTTATTATGCAAGAGGATATTGCAGAAAGAAACGGAGAAAATTGCAGATTCAGACACAAAATTAATAATTATGATGAAGGAAGATCAAATATTATGGAAAAGTTGGATTTTTTAATGTCAGAATTTCTGGAAATGAAAAAAAGAACAACATACCAGAACAGGAAAGAGACATGGGAAAATCCTTATTACTACCAATATCAAATGAAGAAGAACTAACCCAAATTGAAAAGAAAAACAATAGATATAATGAATATAGTGAAACCTGGTATTCCCAAGAGACTGGGAATGATGATCAAATAAAAGGGTTCCAAACTTATAGATCAGATAGAAAAAATAGGAATCAAGGGGGAACCGCAATATGGGCAAGACAAAAAACAAGGAAAAATATATGAGAAATATAGTAACTCAGAATGTGAACTAATAGCGGTAGAATATGAATCTGAAAAATTAATGAACATAGTAATATATAGACCTCCTAATACTAAAGAGTTTGACTTAATAATAGAAAAATTGGATGATATATGTAGAAATCACAAGGACTGGACTATTCTCCTATCTGGAGACTTCAACTTTCCTTTCGTAGACTGGAAAGAACGAATAGGAGATTGTGGTTGTACTTATACATATAATAAAAAGAGAGTAATAGTAGTGCAGAAGATAAGAGGCAATTCGAAAAGCTATTAGATATGCTACTAGAATACAACATTCAACAAATAAATCACCTGCCAACAAGAAAGGAAAATACTTTAGACCTAGTATTTGTGAACGAGATGAATTATGTTAAAGAAATAATAGTTATGATGCGAGTATTTCAGACCATAATGTCATAGAATTAACAGTCCATTCCAAAGCAAGTGAAAACAGAGATAAGCAAGAAATGAAAAAGTGGGAAGGGTATGGAAAATACAACTTCTACAGTAAAAAATATAAAATGGTCAGAATAAATGAAGAATTAAACAAAGATTGGGATAACATTTTCGTAAGTGATGACATAAGGGTAAATACGGAGATATTATATAAAAATATTAGAGAAAATAGTGGATATATACCGAAGAAGAAAAGTAAACATCAGTCATGCATACCAAGAGACAGAAGGATCTTGTTCCAGAAAATCAGAAAGTGGAAAAAAGGTCTTGCAAAAGAAAAAAAATCCATGGAAAGTTATAGAACTAAAAAGTAAGATAGAAATGCAGAACAAAAAGATTATACAATCAAAAGAAAATGAAAAAGATGAATAAAAGAAGAATAGAAATTGGCCCTCTAAGAATTGAAGGGAGATTAACGAATGAAAAAAAGGAAATTTGCAACATATTGGCAAAACAATATAAGAGAGAATTCACCCCTAGAATAGATAATGAAGATAATGATATAGAAGTAAGGGACGAAAATAGTGAATATTTAGCTGGCATAGATATTGATGAGGCTGATATTGTGCAGGCTATTAATGAAATTAAAAATGGAGCTGCAGCAGGGCCTGATGGAATTCCTGCTATTTTGTTAAAGAAAGTAGTTCATTCTATCGCAAAGCCACTTGCAATATTATTAAGACAAAGTGTAGATACAGGCAAGATTTATGATGAGCACAAATTAGCATATATTACCCCTACTTTCAAAAGTGGATCAAGACTAGAGGCAAGTAATTATAGGCCTGTGAGTCTAACATCACATATTATGAAAGTGTATGAAAGGGTAATGAAGAAAAATATTATGAAACATTTAATAAGAAATAATTTGTTTAATATAGGACAACATGGTTTCGTACCCGAAAAAAGTACACAAACCCAATTGTTAGTCCACCGTGAGAACATATTCAAAAATATGAAAAGCGGAAATGAAACAGATGCGGTTTATCTAGACTTTGCAAAAGCTTTTGACAAGGTAGACCATAATATATTAGCGAAGAAAATTAGAAAACACAATATCGTGGATAAAGTAGGAAGATGGTTAAAAGAATTTTTACACAACAGAAAAAACAGATAGTTATTGCAAACGATGAGAAATCGGATGAAGCCAAGGTAATATCCGGTGTGCCACAAGGTACGGTGTTAGCTGCAATACTGTTTGTTATTATGATTGAAGACACAGACAGTAATGTTAAGGATTCGGTAGTGAGTAGTTTCGCCGATGACACAAGAATAAGTAGAGAAATTACTGTGATGAAGATGGAACCCTCTACAAAGAGACCTTAACAAAGTATATGATTGGGCAGAGGTAAATAGGATGGTATTTAACTCTGATAAATTTGAATCAATAAATTATGGAGACAGAGAAGGAAAGCTATATTCATATAAGGGACCTAATAATGAGACAATCACAAATAAGGAAGCAGTTAAAGACCTTGGTGTGATGATGAATAGGAACATGTTATGCAATGATCAAATAGCAATTCTTTTGGCAAAATGTAAAGCAAAAATGGGAATGTTGTTACGGCACTTCAAAACAAGAAAAGCTGAACACATGATTATGCTTTATAAAACATATGTTCGTAGTCCACTTGAATATTGCAATATGATACGGTACCCACACTATCAAAAGGATATTGCACAAATAGAGAGTGTACAAAGGTCCTTTACAGCTAGAATAGAAGAAGTTAAGGACCTTGACTACTGGGAAAGACTACAATCCTTAAAATTATATAGTCTAGAAAGGAGAAGAGAACGCTACATGATAATTCAGGCATGGAAACAGATAGAAGGAATAGCAGAAAACATCATGGAACTAAAAATATCAGAAAGAGCAAGTAGAGGTAGATTAATAGTGCCCAAAACTATACCAGGAAAAATAAGGAAAGCACACAGGACATTAATCCACTACGCACCAGCATCGATAATGCAGCGTCTATTCAATGCGTTGCCAGCTCATCTGAGGAATATATCAGGAGTGAGCGTAGATGTGTTTAAGAATAAGCTCGACAAATATCTAAACTGCATCCCAGACCATCCAAGATTGGGAAGATGCAAAATATACCGGAAGATGTACTAGCAACTCTCTGGTAGACATTAGAGGTGCTCACACTGAGGGACTGGGGCAACCCGAACAAGATGTAGGTCTGTAAGGTAAGGTCTCTCTCTCTCTCTCTTGTGACCACTGTGTTTACAGTGGATTGAATATATTGTAATCTCTCTCTCTCTCTCTCTCTCTCTCTCTCTCTTTCTCTCTCTCTCTCTCTCTCTATTTTTTTTTATCAAAGATAACAGGCTTCCAAGTCGACACTTCAAAACAAAGGCAAAACTTAATGGGCTCCAATGCAACAGACTTGGAGTGACCCGGCTGAAGAAACTCGTCTCTTGTCAGACTCTTAAAAAAATAGAAAATAAAATAAAATTAAATAAAAAGAATTAGAATACTAAATAAAATAAAAACAAGTACAAAATGACGTCAAAGTTTCTTAGGCACAATCGAGTTTTCCGTGCAGCTGCTAAAGCGCATGCAATCAATGCCACCGGGAATAGGTCTATCTTTCGGTGGTCTCGGTCTAATGCTGTACGAGCCGCGGCCCGCGAACCTTTAACCACGTCCCGGTGGTGGCCTATCTTTATATCGTTGCCAGATGCGCGATTATGAGTACTTTAACTTTAGATAACATCAAACTTAGTGAGGCTAGAGGGCTGCAATTTGGCGTGTTTGATGATTGGAGGGTGATGATCAACGTACCGATTTGCAGCCCTCTAGGTTCAGTCGTTTTTTAGGATCTGAGGTCGGACGGACAGACAAAACCGGTATAGTTTAATTTTATAGAAAAACGTAAAAGTTTTGAAAAAAAAATAATAATTAATATCTGTCTAAGAGATCGACTGACGGGGGGGGCATCTAGTGACCTTGAAGAAGGAAATGTCGGTTCTAAGTCTATAAGACTACGTGCCATATGTCATGGAGGCAAGAATTGAGTACGCATTAGTCGCTTATGTAGGTCCTCCTTGGTGCCTGCATTTATCTACGTAAGTGCGCCGTTTGTTTTCTAAAGTGCCCATACCCGGTGAAGGGCATAAGTTTAACTAGAAGGTAATTGGTACAACATTCTTGTGGAGTGAATTGATGCAGGATGACTTTCTCTTCTTTAATAAGTAAAAAACCTATTTATAAATGAGAGAGAAAGAGAGAGAGAGAGAATCCTCAAAGTCAAGAACGTATTATTCACATTCATGCAGCCTTGCGTTAAACAGAGTATCCGATTCCACTAACCTCGTCTCTGTCGGTGGGAATGAATCCAGAGGTCCACATCAAGCTACTTGCCCCCTTCAACACATTACCGTATAGCAAGGGCCCGTGCTTGCACGGCACCGGCTTCATCAAAGGAAACCAGTCTCTATTTTACTTATGTTCTTAAATAAAAAAAAAAGGTATTCTTAACTTTAGACCATTATTGAATGCTGGACTTAAATATATTATTTTCCTGTGTTTTAATGTGCATTTTGAACGTTTCTATTTTTA
This sequence comes from Macrobrachium nipponense, assembly GCF_015104395.2. Classification (NCBI taxonomy): domain Eukaryota; kingdom Metazoa; phylum Arthropoda; class Malacostraca; order Decapoda; family Palaemonidae; genus Macrobrachium; species Macrobrachium nipponense. The sequence continues at coordinate 133,973,271 of NC_061108.1, forward strand.
GAGAGAGTGGACCCCCACCTTAGATCCCACAATTCGGAGGATCACAGTGGGAAATAGATTTTGTGGGGAGGGGCAGGCGAGGGCCGGGTTAAACACAAATTAATTGATTTCCGAGGGATTTAACCCCATTGATAGCCCTCATTCACATTAAGGTAATAACTTTGCGGAATATTTGAAAACTAATATCGTGTACTAGGATAAATACTTTGTATCCTAGCTTAGCATAGGTCAAGGTAGGTGTGGTTAGGTTAGGTCATTTGCCAACAAAAATGAACACTAGAAATGTTCAGATCAGATCTTGATTAGTAGGAAAATTATATATAAAGTCCACAATACCATAATGGTTTGAAATTTATGAAATATTTGAAAACAAACATTATATACAAGGGTAGGAACATTGTACCCTGGCTTAGCTTAGGTTAGATGTGATTGGCTAGGCAATTTATTAAGAAAACGAATGTTGGAAACGTCCAGAAATTGCGTTAATACACAGAAAAATAACATTTCCAAGTCGAGAATGCGATAATGGTTATACAAAACATTACCTGTGAAATAGTCCAAATTTTAGCTTTCAGTCCCTGGGACAAATTCAAGGTAATAACAACCTCTTTGGGATCGTCAAAACTGGCTCCATTGTTTACTCATTTACAAAGGTCCCACAGTCTCGTGAGACTCTTTTCGCTGTTGTAATTTCGCTTCTGGGAGTGGAGTGGGTGTTGGGGAAGGGGGAGGGGGGAGGGGGGAGGGGGAGGGGGGACAGTGGGGGCTTTTTTGATTTACGCGAGAAAGTAATAGTGTTTTTTTCTGATAAAACTAACCTATGCTATTTTTTGAGTTAGGGGAAATAGGGACTTTTTAATTTACTGGAGAAAGTCTGTTCTTAGATGAAAACTAACCTGTAGTGTTATTTTGAACTTTACCCTTTTTTTATTATATATTATAACCTCACTTTTTAGCCGAATCGATGACGTCACTGACGTCCTGATTTCTTCTCTGTCCGCTGGGCGGTGGTTCGAACCCACGAGAGGACGAAATTATTATCAACTAAAAAATTCTCCTTCGGTTTACATATATGAAAATATATTGATTCTGAGGTAGAGCGAATTAGATATTAAGGATATTTTTAGCTCGAATAATTTATACGAATCACGGTGATGTGATAATTATTCATATATATATATATATATATATATATATATATATATATATATATATATATATATATATATATATATATAGTATTTATATATATATATATATATATATATATATATATATATATATATATATATATATATATATATATATATATATATAGAGAGAGAGAGAGAGAGAGAGAGAGAGAGAGAGAGAGAGAGAGAGAGAGAGAGAGAGAGATAATTTGATAGTAAAGGACATTTGTTTACGCTCGAATAATTTTATATTGAATCACGGTGATGTGGGAGAGGCTCTCCGTCGGTAGTGTAGTAGGTAAAAGCTTCACTGACGTTCCTGGATTTGAAAGGATCCTGGGTTCGCGCCACAATTTAGCAAGTCTATTATCGAGAAAAAACTTCCCCTTCGGTTAAGCATATATGAAAAAATATATTAATTCCAAGGTAGAGCGAATCAGATATTAAAGGACATTGTAGCTCGATATATGTATATGAATCACGGAAATGGGATGTGACTTATATATATGTATATATAAAATAGATAAATGTAGATATATATACATATACGTATATATGTATGTATATATATATATATATATATATATATATATATATATATATGTATATATATATATGCATGTATGTATATATATCAAGTTTTCATAAGCATCTTTCGTTTTCTACAAATTTATCGACGATGCAAGAAACTTTATTGAAATCGTATTCGCGATAAGATGCGCAGCTCCTGCATAATTCGCTCTCCTTAAGTTGTGTAGGAGATCTGGCCAATTAACATTATCATAACATTGTCTCCACACATCCTCGATAAGGTCAGAATTATTTTTTTCTTATGGATCTCTCTCTCTCTCTCTCTAGATGGCATTCCCGTTTCGTTACGTAAGTATATTTTAGGTGATAATATTTAAGGCTTACAGGCCCTCTCTCTCTCTCCTCTCTCTCTCGTTTGAGTGTTGTGAATTTTTATTCCGAAGTTCTCGTAGCTTAGTTTTCCTCGGATGTGTTTTTTTTTTTTTTTAAACAAAAATTGTTTCTGTCTGTGCGAATTTTTTTGCCGTTTTTCTTCTGTTTTGATTATTTTTCTTTTCCAGTTGGTTGGTTTTGTGATTTATTATTATTTTGCCACCAACTTTAACTTTAGTTTTATTCTCTGGCTTTGATATTTATGTATTGAAATATACTTATATATATATATATATATATATATATAATATATATATATATATATATATATATATATTTATATAGTATATATAGATATTTAAATATATACGTTGTATATATATATATATATATATATAATATATATATATATATATATATATATATATATATATATATATATATATATATAGATATATATATATATATATATAATATATATTATTAGTATCAGGATAGACGTGAATAGACGGAAAATATGTTCCTTCTTTTCATTCGTAATGTAGTCTTTCCTTTATATTATGAAATTGATCTTGTGGAGCCGTTTAAAGGTACCACCACCACCACTGTTATTTCGGGAGCGGTTTAAAGGTCTTTCCCACCACTACTATTACTACTACTACTACAACTTCCTTGGGAGCCGTTTGAAAGGTATTCCCCACTACTACAACTACCACCACTAATATTGTGAGGGGTTGTTGTTTCTTAATTCTCATTAGCTCATTCTTATAAAGGACCTGGTCTTTCTTCCATCTGACTTTCCACCCGTCCCCTAACACTTGATTCATAGTGCAACTGCTTTGAGGTTTCCCTCCTGTTACAAACTTTCAAACCTTTTCACTGTGAATGACCTCATATAGGTCCCAGTACTTGGCCTGTAGCGTAAAACTTCTATATTCAGTTTCAGATCAATAATAATGAAGCTAGATAACTTTTTTCAGTTCTGGCCTTGTTGCTAATTAAACGGAGAGTTCATTAGCTGGTATATAAATATATATATATATATATATATATATATATATATATATATCTATATATACATATATATATATATATATCTATATATATATATATATATATATATATATATATATATATATATATATAGATATATATATGATATATTTATATACATGTATATATATATATACATATATATATATATATATATATATATATATATATATATACATGTATATATATATATATATATATATATATATATAATATATATATATATATATATATATATATAGATTTTACTTATAATACAATTACCTGTTTTTCTTGATGATAATAATATAATGTAGACATTCCTGCTACGAAAGCATTATAATACAATATAATATTATTTCTACTTTTTATCATTCCCTAATCTGGATTGAGGTATTTTGATTATTATTAAAAAAATATATATACAAATATATATGTATATATATATATATATATATATATATATATATATATATACATATATATGTATACATATATATATATATATATATATATATATATATATATATATAATATATATATATAGTTATATATATATATTAGTATATATATATATATATATATATATATATATTATATACTTATATATCTATATATAATATATATATATATATATGATATATATATATATAATATATATACATACATACATACACACACGCATAGATACATGTATGTATGTATATATAATAACGTGCGTGCAGGAATTATAGATTCTGGAAACTAGACATTAAATCCACCTATCCAAATGAGGGAGTTATAGAAAATAGAAATAACATTAAATTTTATTATAATCTTCGTAGCAAGAATGTCTACATTATAAATTATCATTACAATAAAAATAGGTGTTGGCCTGCCACCACGTTGGTCGCGAGTTCGATTCTCGGGCATTCCATTGAGGTGTGAGAGATATTTGATTTCTTGTGTTGGACGTTCACATCTCAACGTGGTTCGGAAGTCACGTAAAAAGCCTTTGGTCCCGTTGCTGAATAACCACTGGTTCCATGCAACGTAAAACACCATCAAACAAACAAACAGAAAGCGAATTAGTTTGCTTTAAACATAGACAAACTATGCGGTTGTGATCCAGCTATTTTCTTGCATATTATAAAGAAATACGAATTAAAATGGTTTAATGACTCACCCACGTCTACCCTGAATGTTAATAAGTTATTAGCTAGTCACAAGTTCAGTAACATTATTAATAATGACGTTAATGAGCTGTGTGACTTTGCTGACCTGACTGTAGGGGAAATCATGTTGCATTTTTATTTTTAATCTACAATTTTGGGGGACATGTTGGAGTTCATTAGTTTGGCTCATTACTGCCAGAGGAGGAGGAGGAGGAGGAGGAGGAGGAGGAGTGGAAGGGAGGAGGTGGATGAGGAGGAGGTGGGTGAGAAGGAGGAGGAGAATGGAAGGGGAGGAGGAAGAAAAAATAGGGGAATAGTAGTAGGAGGAGAGACAGTGGAGGGATGGAAGAGGAGGAGGAAGGGAAGGGAGGGGAATAGGAAGAAAGAGGGGGAAAGGGTTGGTTGGAAGGAAGAGAGAAAAAAAAAGAGGGGAAAGTTGGGGGAGGAAAGACGGCGGAGGGAGGAGGAGGAGGAGGAGGAGGAGGAGGAGGAGGAGAAGTAGGAAGATGGAGAGGAAGAGGAAGAAGAAGGAGGAGGAGGAGGAGGAGGAGTAGGAAGAAAGAAGAAGAAGAAGAAGAAGAAGAAGAAGAAGAAGAAGAAGAAGAAGAAGAAGAGTGGTAGGAGGAAGAGAAAAAAAGAGGGAAAGAGGTGGGAAGGGAGACGGTGGAGGGAAGAGAAGGGAAGGGGGGGTTGGGGGGGAAGGGGGAGGAGGAGGAGGATAAAAAGAGGGGAGTGGTAGGAGGTAGAGAAAAAAAAGGGTAGGAGGTGGGGAGGAGGAGATGTTGAATGACTTGAAATGTCTTTTTTTTTTTTTCCTTTATTTTTTTTCTGGAAATCGAAAATTATGAGTGAAAAATTACGAATGCCTCGACGTGCCGTTTTATTATTGCATGAATAGCTTGTTGTTGGGGTGGGGGGGGGGATTTAATTCAACAGATTATTCACGTAATCCTGACCCTCCTTTCATTAATCACTTCGTTAATTCTCTCTCCTTTCACATTCATTACCTTCCTGAGTCTATTATTAACCTTTGCTTTTCAGAAGGTGAAGATTTCAGGTTTTTTTTTTTTTTTTCCTCTCTCAATATTTTGGTCTTTTTTTTTTTTTTTTTTGATGAAAAAGTCTTTTAGAATGGAAAGCTCATAATGCCAACTACTGCTAGTGTTAATTATGCAAAATACTTTCGTGAAAACAATGAATAACACACATTCTGAAATGCCTCGCCAACTCCTAGTTACTTTTACGAGGACACAGGAATCTTTCAAACGATGTAAAACTAAAACAAAATAAAGATGATAAAAATCATATTTGCACTTCAAGTAAGTGAAAAATACTAAGAATAGTTTCCATGGTATTATGGTATCATAGGACGGTCATTAAAGGTCATTAAATCCTACATCACTTGGCCAAACAAAAGCCAAAATTCGAAATGGTTGACCTTTGTTGTGACCAGATGTGTAAAAAGTCATTCTGGCAATAATTACTTCCTGACCAGTGCCATGAAATATGATTAAAATGTAAAACTATTTCTTTTATTCTTTTTGACAAAATATATAAGGACTGAATATGTCATAAGCTGACTTGAATACGAATGAATACAGTATTGATTGCAGTAATTTAAAAAGCAGCCCAGGAAGAATACATATTAAAACTAAGAAAAGTTTCTTTGGAGAGAGAGAGAGAGAGAGAGAGAGAGAGAGAGAGAGAGAGAGAGAGAGAGAGAGACTAAATTCCTGAATTCCAGACGTTCACTTCGTTCGTTGCATAGGGTAGTTTCTTCCTTGAGAGAGAGAGAGAGAGAGAGAGAGAGAGAGAGAGAGAGAGAGAGAGAGAGAGGAATTCCTAAATTCCAGACAGTCTCTTTTTGCGTTGCAGAGAGGGTGGTGCCTTCCTTTGGCACCCACAGGAAGGATGACGTTAGCCTGAGGCAGGAATTGAGTTTGAGCCGAAGCTAAATTGGGGAAATGGATTCCTTGGGACCCTTTTGACCTCTTGCAAGAAATCCCATTTGAGACGACACAGTGATGCTCTCAAGGTGGGCGTTAGTGAAGTGGAAAATATGATGAATGATGGGAAATTATTAATAATAAAATCACGGTATGGTTTACTATAAGGCGTAAGAATGGCATAAAATGTATGCAAGATGTAATGCGTATTGTTAATTTTTGTTTATATATATATATATATATATATATATATATTATATATATATGTATATATAGTATATTATATATAAAATGTGTGTATGTGACTTAAAGAAAAGCCAAAACACCTGCACCGTATCACTGCTGGATTGAGGAAGAAACTTGTGTGCAAAAAATCTCCAGGGAACCAACTTCTCTATAGACAGGATGCCCCCAAAGAAAGCTCATCAGCAGTAGGTCACCCCTCACATACGATGCACTACTCAGCTTTTATTTGTTTATTTATTTTTTTATTGGGGGTGGGGGTTCACTCTTATTCCTGGTCCTAAACACTAGATAAAATATAAAACATTAGCTTTATTTACTAAAACTTATTGCTCCTTATTTTACCAAAACTTAAAAAAAAAAGACAGTAGTTTTAGTAAAATCTTCACACTCCCAAATTACCTGATAATGTCAGATTTGAATACAGCCTTCTCCCTCCCTCCCCCCTCCTCCCGGCTTCCTCTCATTATTATTAGTTAGATCAGGAGACAAAGTCGGGTCATTAGCATATTCATTATGGCATTGTCTGCGCCTTTGGAACTCCCGATAATGAATGAATATTGTTATGCAGCTGGAATGGGAATTCAAACACGAGAACACGGAGTTTTGTTTTGATTTTTTCATGTTGCTAGAATATACTTTTCTCTGTGGTTTTCTTATGACTTTTGGAAGGTCGGACGGTTTTCTGAAATAGTTGGATATATAGTAAGTTTGTAGTTCCAAGTTGATTAACTACCCTTTTGTCTTTTTTCTCTCTCTCTCTCTCTCTCTCTCTCTCTCTCTCTCTCTCTCTCTATAAGTGTCTGACAGTATTCTGACATGGTAAGTTTGTCGTTTTCACTTTTACTCTTTTTGTGAAACTCTCTCTCTCTCTCTCAAGTGTCGGACAGTGTTCTGAAATAGAAAGTTTGTAGTGCAAAGTTGATTAACTGACCTTTTGTCTTTTTTCACCCTTATTGTCTCTCTCTCTCTCTCTCTCTCTCTCTCTCTCTCTCTCTCTCTCTCTCTCTCTGTCACTTGTTGCAGTGCCCTGCCATTAACTGCATCATTTTGTGTCTTGCAGTGAAAGGAGACATCTTAAAGGTCATGTTTGATGTCACATCAGGAGCTGATAATAAAAACAAATAATGGATATCTTTGTCGTTATCATATCTCTCCCTGTATACATGACTTCTTGCATTATCTCATTTCCATCAAATGCAGATTTTTTAAAAATATAACTTTTCCCGTCGGCTTCTTTAATTTACCGTCCTATGGAAGAATCTGCCACAGAGTATATCAATCTAGGGATGAATTAATAGTGATATATTGTAAACATTAGGATACCTTCAATATCTGTTGTTATTTCTGGAGATCTGGATAACTTTACAAATACGTTCCTTTATTTTGTAGCAGTTTTTGGAGCCAGTTATGAAAAATTATTTTTTGTCCAGTTTAGTTAACTTCACAAATACGTTCCTTTATTTTGTAGCAGTTTTTGGCCAGTTAAATTAGCCTTATGCCAGCACAGGCTCTTCCTCATTAAGACCAGCGACCCCGACAAGGGATTAGGCAAAGACTTGAGATGAAAAGGTTCTCCAGTTTTCATCTTCACTTCAGACACATCAATTTTCCTTGGAAGAAAATTGATGCTTTTGTCTTGAATGAGGTCAAGACTTAACCAAGATTTATGGATCCCAAATTGAAATAAGTTGGTGGCAATTCCAGTAAAAGCAATTTTTTTTACGCAGTTTTTCGCTCCTTTTTATGATCGTTTCAAACATTCTGGGTCATAAACTGTTTTGTAAGAAGCTGCCAGAGTTAGAGATTTCGATTTGAGGCTAAAGTTCGCTGTGCAAGAGTGAGATTTAAAAAAAAAATAATAATTCAGTAAACATTCAGTAGAGTTGAAAGAGACTTGTAGATCTCAAGAGGATCTTCAGATTATGCGCGAATTGTATTCTACTAGTTTTAATAGCCCGTTGTTCCTCTGAAAAGATTTATTATATATTTTTAAAGGTAATTTTTAAACAAACCATGGAAATATATTTCATAAGGTAATTTGTAGCCATTGAAATATGTTTTCTTGTGTTGCAATGTTTGTAATTTGTATTATTTTCTAGTTATAATGATAATTATGCCTATTTTTTATGAAAAATGAATTGCTATTAATGCTAGTTTTGTTATTATCATTGCTGATACTGTTGCTTCTGTCAAGTTGATATAAAACAAAATTGTAA
>NC_061108.1:133986939-134011939 GCF_015104395.2 Macrobrachium nipponense
TTTCCAGGGGGGACGGGGGGGGGGGGGGGGGGGGGGGGGGGGGGGTGGGGGGGGGGGGGGGGGGGGGGGTGGGGGGGGGGGGGGGGGGGGGGGGGGGGGGGGGGGGGGGGGGGGGGGGGGGGGGGGGGGGGGGGGGGGGGGGGATGTGATATGATAAGGCCTTTTAGGAGAGGGTCGTTTAAGGGGGAGGGATGAGGGAGGAAGGGTTGAGGGTTAGTGGAGGAGGAGAGTAAGAGGGGAAGGGAGCGAACTCAGAGATTCAGAAATCGCGTCTGAGGAGGACCTGGTTTCTGTCGGGTTGCAGGATTTCGACGATATCCCTAAGGAGATACAGACGGTATCCGGAGACCAGGGGAGCTTCTTCGTCTATCCGTTGGACCTCCGCCCCCCTCCCCCCCACCCCCATCCCCTCCCAAACCCTCTTTTTGTTTTTTCCCTCCTATCTGGAGGATTAGAGATAGCGAAGCTGATCCTTCGGGCTCTTGATGATAAAGAGAAAAGAGCGGAGCAGGTGACGTTAACCAGAGAACATTCCAACCTTGTTTATCGTTGCGTGGAATGAGTAGGAATTATGGAATGTTGGAATGTTTTAATTTGGGTTAAATGATGTGTTTATAGGTCTATTAGGTTTTCATTTATGTTTTTACATTCATTATTTAATACCCAGACATCGCTTAATGAAAATGACCTTATAATGGTGGAATGCTCATTTTTCCCTGATTATGTGAAGCATCAGGAGAATTCATAGATGTAACATAGACCATTAAAATTAATGCTGCATGGTTTCTTAGTAATATTTTCATCGTAAAACACTACTCAACGAATTCTCCCTTTTATTTATTTATTTATGTATTTTTTTTTTTTTTTTGCGTCTTCTCAAATGAATTGAATTAAATTTTGGTTGTCTGTATAATTTGTTGTAATGACCGTCATTTTTCCATCTCTCTCTCTCTCTCTCTTCTCTCTCTCTCTCTCTCTCTCTCTTTCTGTCTCTCATTTACAGGTATTGCTACTTCCCAGATTTACGCCGTTCAGTTACTGTTACCATTTTCTGCTAAGTTTTGGAATGTTCCACGTCCATCTGTTTTCCTTGAATCATGTAAGATTTTTTACTTAATTAATTTTTTTTCCATTTACAAGGACGGTCTTTCCCCTTTTATTTTATTTATTTATTTTATTTTATTTATTTATTTTTTTTTTGGTCAAGATCTACCCTATATGATTCCATTGCGCTTTGTCTAATATTCTTTGCGTCCGCCTTAGGAAAGAGTATTAGATTGTATGTCTTCATAGCCTCAACTTATAAAAATACAGCCTTCACTTATGAAATATAATCTTTACTTATAAAAAAAATATCCTCTCTAGACTGCAGTAGTTTGTACTGCAGATTAAGTATTTTGTTATTTTGTATATTTTGTATTTATATATTTATTTTGTATTTATTTATTCATTTTGCATTTATTTATTTATTTTGTATTAATTATTTGTTTTTTTTAATTTATTTTTTTTTATTATTTTTTTTGATTTTCTTAGCTTTTGTTTTAGTTTTTTTGTTTTGTTTGTTTGTTTATCTATAAACCTTCTCCTGGGTGAAAAATGTTAATAAGGTAGTCTCTATCCTGTTGACCTTTACACATTGAAAAATTTCTCTCTATATATTAGAAATTAGAAACCTCTTTATGCAACCCAGCGATGACTCGAATATCCTCTTGGCTGTCGCGTATATAACTGGGTTGACTCGTTAACCTCACTGAGGCCAATCACAGAGGTACTTGAATTACGGCTGATTGATGCCACAACAGATCCTGGAATCTCATCCTGATGGTTCCAGTGAATCCATTTTAGGAATCTCGTGATGTCAGATAAAGAGGTTATTGCTCGAGTGTTCCATCGGGGTTTCATTTGGCTCTATGCTTATATATATATATATATATATATATATATATATAATATATATATATATATATATATATATATATATATATATATATATAAACCATATATATTACATATATATATATACACATATTATATACATATCTTATATATATCATATATATATATATATACATATATATATATATATCTATATATATATATATATATATTATATATATATATATATATATCATATATATATATATATATATATACACAGGTCAAGTGTGTGTGCTCCCTTCCATCACTGAGTTAGATCTCTCTCTCTCTCTCTCTCTCTCTCTTCTAGAGGTGGTTGATTTCAGATTTTTTTCAATTGAATGGTTCGTTTCTTTCAGTTTTCAGTTGAACATTTCTACCTTTCGTATATTGTAAGGTTCATTTAGACGGGTTTATTGTGGACATAATTTGACTTAAACTTATTAAATAGCTCAAAATGATTTAATTTAGTGAAAGCCTTATGATTCGTACATCGCTTTCTCCGTCGAAAACTACAGAATGTTATTAACTAGGTATGTTTGTGTCGAAATTTCAAAATTATATTTAAAAAAGATAAAAAATTCGCCGTAGTTTCTTCGGTGCTATCGAGTTTACTGTACAGCATATTATGGTGTGTAAACCCGCTGCCCATGAAACTTTCATCCACAGCCCGATGGTGGCCTGTCCTATAGCGTTGCCAGATGCACGATAATGGCTAAATCTAACCATAAATAAAAATAAAAACTACTGAGGCTAGAAGGCTGCAATTTGGTATGTTTGATGATTGGAGGGTGCATGATCAATATACCAATTTGCAACCCTCTACCCTCAGCAGTTTTTAAGATGTGATAGCGAACAGGAAAAGTGCCGACAGACAGACAAATCCATCTCAATAGTTTTCTTTTACAGAAAACTTAAAATCGTGGCGTTTATCAGCATACTATAGTAGATTCACATCAACCGTGCTTCTGATGTCTAGGCCCGTCCCTTACGACGCTCCTGATTGGCTGTTGATAAGCCAATCACAGGGTTAGAAACTCTGTCTCTCTCTCGAGTTCACATAGGCAGTATGTATATTCCACCTCTCCTGAGTGATACGTCTATCAAAAGTATCCCTCAGGAGCGATGGAACATAAATCCTGCCTATGTGAACTCCTTGAGAGACTGAGAGTTTCCAGCCCTTTGATTGGTTTATCAACAGCAAAATCAGGAGCGTCGTATGGGAAAGCCCTAGACATCAGATGCACGGTTGATGTGAATCTACTATGAGTAATACGCATACTTCTCGAAATTCCAAAATGATTAAGAAATAAAAACATGGCGTTTGTAGGATGTACCAAAATTGAAAAACGAAAGGAAAATATCGCTTAAAATATCAGTAACTTCAACTGCCTTATTATTGCACTTGACCTGCATTGCATAACGAATGCGCTGCTAACGATTGATGCTAATATCCCTGAAAATGATAATATCCTGCAGGATGTTATAACCCTCAGGATACGCCTTGGCTGCCCGAATTCCTGACATTTTAATTGTTGACGTTTTAATATAAAGCTTCTGGGAGTTAATTTCATTTGCGTCGTCTGAGACAGATGTTCTTGATTCGTACAGAAATTTGTAATTATCTGGTGTTTGTCTTTAATACCTGTTTTATACAAAATTATTTTTATATCTTATTGTTTTGCAATGTTCAGTGTCTAGAGAAAGGAAAAATGAATTCGAGTTTTGCTTTCATGACATTGAATTCTATACTTTTAATCATGACTATTTTTTTTATTTCTATTTATTTATTTTAATTCTATTTCACTTTTTGCTTCTTTATTGCTTAGAAAATCTGCTGGAATGCCCTTTCATGATATTCATGAGCGTACCGTTAAGAAATCTTTTTTTAGATAAGATTTTTCCTCTATATTGAATATTCTCTCTCTCTCTCTCTCTCTCTCTCTCTCTCTCTCTCTCTCTCTCTCTCTCTCAGGCAGCCGGGATTATCCCCACATATTTTCCAGTTACCAATTTTCTAATCTTCAAATTGGTCTCTTTGTTCTGCTAATACTCAGTTGATTAGGCAAGAAATTTGGGTGTTCATTTCAAGTGTCTGTTTTGCAACAAAGCTTCGAGGCGCAGCGTGTGGAAGATTTTCTGAGGCTCTGCTGATGAGCCCTCTGTGGTGGAGGTTATCTTCCTCCGAGCACGTGCTGGCATAAGGCCAGGTTAATAAAAAAGCAACAACTCCAGTATCACAGATTATCTTTGTTTGTTGGTACTGTTATCTCGTATTTATTTTCGATTTGCTATATCAGGTTCTGTAATGTCTAGTGTCATTCGGTTATGTCTGTATGTTTTCCGTTATATTTTTAGGAATTTCTGTTTGTAGTGGTATGAAGTACTATCGACAGATTTATGTAGGAAATTCTGTTTGTAGCGGTATGAAGCACTATTTACAGATTTACACATAAATTTCTGTGTAGTGATATGAAGTACTATTTACATATTTATGTAGGAACTTCTGTGTAGTGATATGAAGTACTATTTAAGGATTTATAGGTTCAAAACGCCTAATTTAGAAGTGAAAAATACCTTGTCATTTCTCTTCTTTGATTCACACCACAAAACGATTCCAGTATCAAATTTCTGGATTCTTTACAATCAAGATATTTTACGTATCTCTCTCATAGTTATTTCATAAAATCCTTTATCTCCTCCATCGTCAGCAATCCTGACCCATCACTCCTACTACTACTACTACTACTACTACTACTATTACTACAGCTGGTGTCTCTTTCTGCATCTGCAATTTATTTTGGCACTGTGTTACCGCGTTACCCATTGGGGTCGCCGGGGCAGGCAAGCTTAAGACCGAGCCATTCTGGTCCTGGTCCAAATCCTTGATAAATGGTGAGAGAAGGCAGCTGGAGAGAGGGGCATCTGGACGGAAAATCCATGTGAGTCTCTGTGTTTGGTCCTGTGTCATACATGTGCAGGACAGAACATCGTCTGGGAATCCACGATAGGCTGCGTGAAGCTGGTTTTGTTTAATTGGTTTCGTAAATGTCTTTGTTATTTTTTATGTATTATTGTATATATTATGTATAAATATACATTATTATTATTATTATTATTATATTATTATTATTATTATTATCTTTATTATTTTTTTTTGTCACAGCTCCAATTCGACTGGGTGGTATTTATAGTGTGGGGTTCCGGGTTGCATCCTGCCTCCTTATTATTATTATTATTATTATTATTATTATTATTATTATTATTATTATTATTTTTTCTTTTTTTTTTTTGCTCTATCACAGTCCTCCAATTCGACTGGGTGGTATTTATAGTGTGGGGTTCCGGGTTGCATCCTGCCTCCTTAGGAGTCCATCACTCTTCTTACTATGTGTGCCGTTTCTAGGATTCACACTCTTCTGCATGAGGCCCGGAGCTACTTCAGCCTCTAGTTTTTCTAGATTCCTTTTCAGGGATCTTGCGATCGTGCCTAGTGCTCCTATGATTATGGGTACGAATTTCCACTGGCATATCCCATATCCTTCTTATTTCTATTTTCAGATCTTGATACTTATCCAATTTTTCCCTCTCTTTCTCTTCAACTCTGGTGTCCCATGGTATGCGACATCAATGAGTGATACTTTCTTCTTGACCTTGTCAATCAACGTCACGTCTGGTCTGTTTGCACGTATCCCCCTATCCGTTCTGATACCATAGTCCCCAGAGGATCTTGCCTGATCGTTTTCTATCACTCCTTCAGGTTGGTGCTCGTACCACTTATTACTGCATGGTAGCTGATGTTTCTTGCACAGGCTCCAGTAGAGGGCTTTTGCTACTGAATCATGCCTCTTTTGTACTGGTTCTGTGCAAGTGCCGGGCATTCACTTGCTATGTGGTTTATGGTTTCACTTTTCGTATTGCACTTCCTACATATGGAGAGATGTTTATTTCCGTCTATCGTACTTTGAACATATCTGGTTCTAGGGCCTGATCTTGTGCCGCTGTTATCATTCCTTCAGTTTACTTCTTAGCTCTCTCTCGTAGCCATTGCCAATTGTCATCGCTGGCTAGTTCTTTAGTCTGTCTCATGTATTGTCCATGCATTGGTTTGTTGTGCCAGTCCTCTGTTCTTTTCTGTCTTTTCTCCTGTCTCGTATATTCTGGGTCTTTCGTCTGCTTTTTTATTTTAGTTCCTTCTTCCCATGCACTCTTTCAGCACTCGTCTTCACTGGTTTTCAGCTATTGCCCCAGTGCTCTGTTTTCGATGTTGACGCAGTCCTCTATACTTGTTAGTAGTCCCTCTCCCCCTTCCTTCTTTTTCGTGTTATGTATAGTCTGTCTGTATTTTGCTCTTGGGTGTAGTGCTTTGTGTATTGTCATATGTTTCCTGGTTTTCTGATCTATGCTGCGGAGTTCTGCCTTCGTCCATTCCACTATTCCTGCGCTGTATCTGATTACCGGCACTGCCCATGTGTTTTATGGCTTTATCATATTTCCGGCGTTGAGTTTTTTTGACTTGAGTATCGCTTTGGTCTCTGCATATATTCTTTCCTGATCGTGTCCTTCATCTCTTGGTGTTTTATATCTCCTCCTTCCATTATTCCCAGGTATTTGTATCCTGTCTCATCTATGTGTTTGATGTTGCTCCCATCTGGTAGCTTTATCCCTTCAGTTCTCGTTACTTTGCCTTTTTGTATGTTGACTAAGGCGCATTTTTCTATTCCAAACTCCATCCTGATGTCCTCAGATACAATCCTTACAGTCTGGATTAGGGTATCTATTTCCTTGATGCTCTTACCATACAGCTTGATGTCGTCCATGAACATCAGATGGTTGATTCTGTTGCCTCTTTTCTTGAGTTGGTACCCGGCATCCATCTCTGTAGTACTTTTGTCATGGAATCATGGCTACTACGAAGAGTAGTGGGGGACAGTGAGTCGCCCTGGAAGATCCCTCTCCTGATATTAACCTCTGCTAGTCTTATTCCAGAGCTTGTAAGTATTGATTCCAGTTGCGCATTGTATTTTTGAGGAAGCTGATGGTATTTTCCTCTGCCCCATATATTTTCAGGCATTCTATTAGCCATGTGTGTGGTATCATGTCGAAGGCTTTCTTATAGTCTATCCATGCCATGCTTAGGTTGGTTTTTCCTTCTCCTACTGTTCTTCATTACCATTTTGTCTATCAGGAGCTGGTCTTTTGTGCCCCTACACTTCCTTCTGCAGCCTTTCTGTTGGTTGGGGACGGTGTTTGTTTCCTCTAGGTAGTTGTATAGCCTTTCACTGATGATACCTGTTAGTAACTTCCACATTATTGGTAGGCAGGTGATAGGCCTGTAGTTACTGGCTATATTTCCCTTTCTCTTGTCTTTTTGAACTAAGGATGTTTCTTCCTGTGGTCATCCATTTGGGTGCTTGGTGATTTGAGATACAATGCTGGAGTTGTTCTGCTATTCGTGGGTGTAGGGACCTTGAAGTTTTTGAGCCAGTATCCATGGACTTCATCGGGACCTGGGGCTTTCCAGTTTGGCATTTTCTTTAGTTGGTGTCTGACTGTGTCTGTCGTGATGTCTGTGAATCTTTGTTTTATTCTCCTGTTTCTTCCTTCCTTGACTTCCTGGAGCCATGTTGCATGTTTGTTGTGTGATACCGGATTGCTCCATATGTGTTTTCCCAGAGTCTCTTACTTGGTTCGGCTTCAGGAATTTCTGGGTGGTTGTCTTCCCCTCTTAGTTGGCTGTATAGTCTTTTCTGGTTGGTTCCGAATAGTTTGTTCTGTTGGTATCCCTTATTCCTGTTCATGTATCGTTGGATCTTATGTGCTTTGGCCTTAAGCCTCTGTTTTACATCTTCTATTGTGTTGTTAATCCCCTCTCTTGTACTTTGTATTTCTCGTTGAGTTCCTCCCTTGTTTTCTTGCTTCTTAGCCTTTTTTTTCTGCCATCTCTTTCAGTTTACTCAAGTCAGATCTCATCCACCATGATTTGCTTTTCCAGTCGCCTTTTCCAAGGAGGTTGACCTGTTTTGGTTTCTGTTGGGTTGGTTGTGCTGGTGGTGTTGGTGTTCGAATTCCCATCAGTTCTGCTACTAATCTTGCTCCTGCATATGTCAAGTTATTTGTTCTGTGATACTGGTGGTGTGTATTATGCCATTATTTCATTGACCTCACCTTTTTTGTTTTCTCCCTTATTTCTTGGTGTTGTAGGCTTTCATGGAGGGGATCTTTGTTCTCTCTGTATCTGGCTCCATCCATTGTCTAATCTTTTCTACCCATTCCGTCCTCTCTGTTACTTCGTCGGTGTTTCTTCGTGTGTCGTTTGATACCTCATCCTCCCTGTCGTCTTCTGTGGCATCGTCTCTCAGTTCGTCTTTGTGTAATTCGTTGTCGTGTGACATTTCCCTTTCCAGTTCTTCTCTTTCTGTTGGGGAGAGCCAGTTCTTTTTCTGAAATCATTCTATCTCTATACGCTTTGTATACACATTTTTTAAATCCCCTTTTGATTAAAACATCTTCAGAAATACAGAACACAGACGTAACCATCTTAATTAAAGGTCGTTATTCAAGGGGAAGTGGGGACATCTTCGGGGGCCAAATGTAGCTGGAGGAGGGTTTGCTGTGGAAGGTCTTCTCTTCGTCAGCGGTGTTCCATCCGATGTCAAAGGACGTTTTACATTAGCATCCAAATGGACTCCGAGGACAGAGCTTCCACGAAGAAGAGGAGACTCTGGTCATGTATAATTCTCCTATGAGGATTTGGATGTGGTTTTGATGTGCTTGAATGGAATGTTTTTGTTAGGGATAATATATCTCTTTAGGAAATGAAATGTACTTATTAGGGATATTTTTATCATAAGGAAATATTGGAAGTCATAATCTTCCTGAGAGAATTTGGATGTGGTTTCGATGTATTTGAATGGAATGTGTTTGTTTCTCTCTAGGGAATGAAATGTGTTTATTAGGGATATTTTTATCATGAGGAAATATTAGAAGTTTGTAGTTATTTATGAAGTAATCATTACCCTGTTCCCTGTGGCTTTGTTGCTCTCTAAGGAATGAAATATGTATATTAGGGATATTTATTTCATATGAAAATACTGGAAGTTTGTAGTTATTCATAATGTAAAAATTACCTTGTTTCCTGAGGCTTTGTTGAGTTCTAATCAAAATTCCTAATTTCAACGGTAAATATTGCAGAAAGCATTCAGCTGCAATATTTCTTTCTAAGGAAATATTGGAAGTTTGCAGGTATTCATGAAGGGAAAATTACCCTTTGTATTTGCAGTGGCTTTGTCAGTTTTTAATTCTAAGGCTTGATTTCAACTTTAAATTTTGCAGGTGCATTCAGCTATTTCACTGTTAAATTAGTTTAAATATAGCAGAATGCATTCAGCTATTTCACTGTTAAAATAGTTTAAATATAGCAGAATGCATTCAGCTATTTCACTGTTAAAATAGTTTAAATATAGCAGAATGCATTCAGCTATTTCAAGGTTTAATTCGATTAAATATAGCAGAATGCATTGAGCTGTTTTACTGTTATATTAATTCAAATATGGCAGAGTTCAATCGGTTATTTCATTGTTAAATTCATTCCAATATGACAGAATGCATTCAGGTATTTCACTGTTAAATTAGTTTAATTGTGGCAGAATGCTTTAAGCTATTTCAGTTAATTTCATTTAAACATGGCAGAGTGCATTAAGTATACCTCAGTTTAACCAGACCACTGAGCTGACTTACAACTAGCTCTCCTAAGGACTGGCCCGAAGGATTAGATTTTTATTTACGTGGCCAGGAACCAATTGGCTACCTAGCGACGGGTCTTCCAACAGCTTATATTGGTTTTAAATGCGTAATTAAAAGATAAGCAACGCATAAATAAAAAGAGGCGTTGAAGTGTTTTATAATTCAGCGAGAGGAATTCCATGCTCGATTTAGAAATATAATATAATCATTGTTCCTGACTAAACATTGTCCGGTCGTGTGTACCCCGACCAGGTTTCGTTGCTTCTTCCTCATCCCAGAGGAAAGATAAGGCAAAATCTCTCAGAGAAGACAGAGCGCAGATTCTTTGCTCCCAGAGGGCCGCTTTGTTGGCTGTCATGCTTAAAAAAGGTTCTTAAAACTACCGAATTTGTTTTGGGTGATGGAGGAGGAGGAGGAGGAGAAGAAAGCTTCCAAAATTGTCGGGATTTGCGCAAATGGCGCCTCGTTTTGGGCTTTTGGTGGCAAAGTGAATATCGAAATTGTAAAGCTTCGATGGTTTCAAGGTAAGTGGTACTAGTCCTGCAGCCCCTTTGTGATGTGAAAAAAGGGCAAAACTAAATTAGATGAAGATGAATTATTCGAAAGTGATATGAAAATAGTGGGAGCGGATCTGTGAAAACGAGAGACTGTGATACCTGTTTCTTTGTGTTTAGATTGTTTTTTTTTTTCTTTCTTCTTTTTGACAGAAATTGTATTCTGGAAGCAATGAAAATTCATGTTTAAAGTATATCCATAAATGCGATGAATTTTTTAGCCGTTAGTGAAAATTATTTTGAAGTACAGTCATTTTATCATGATTCCTTAAAATTCATGTATTTCTCGTACCGCTTTGGAGAAGGAAAACAATATTAATCCATTAACAGTTCCTCGTCGTACTCAAAAGATTGTAGAGACATGGTTTCGACAAAGTGTCATTTGCTTAAGTCTCTCTCTCTCTCTCTCTCTCTCTCTCTCTCTCTCTCTCTCTCTCTCTCTCTCTCTCTCCAAAAGATTGTAGAGCCCAGATTTGTTTTCAGGGAAGCGTGAGTCTCTCTCTCTCTCTCTCACTCTCTCTCTCTCTCTCTATCTTTCTCTCTCTCTCGCCAGCCATTTTTATATGGACCCAACGTATTACTCCGTCGGGAATGAATTCAATTCGGAAACGTTTGTGTGTGTGTGTGTGTGTGTGTGTTTTATGGCTGTATCGCTTTACAGAGCTCGTAAATTCCCTTTTTGTAGATAGACTTAGGAAAGTAACGTCATTCTGAATTTTATGGTCCGCCTTGACGCTTTGTTTATGGCAAGAGTTTTTTTTTCCCTTCCTTTAAGCGATTCGCGTTTAATTGTTAGGCTGTTTAAGCTATTATAATTTTTTTTTTCAATTTAGAAGAGGAGGTTTCGTCCAACTCGATGTCATTTTTTAGCAGTTCCCTAAAACGGAATTTTCTCCTTTTACGATTGATGGATTCACGAGGAAATTATATATATAAAACCTTGGCTTTTATTCAGTGGGATAAATCGTGAACAATTGCATGCAGGGTAATGTAAAAGGTAATGTTTCGTGATACGAATTCAGCTGAGGTTTCTGATGGTAAACTGATATAGTGCATTTTAATTTTTTTTCGTATCGTGTACTTGATTTTTGATGAATGGAAAGCTGTGTGATGTATCGTATGTACTGAATCCTTTTCTTTGGTAGAATGTCTTAGTGTATGTATTAATGTAGCATATATATACATATATATATATTATATGATATTATATCGTATGTACGGCATCCTTTTCTTTGGTAGAATGTCTTAGTGTATGTATTAATATGCTATATATATATGCAACAAGGAATACTTAAGGTAATATATTTAAGACATCGTTGTGAATGCGATTTGTATCTATTCTTTCTGAGTGAGATGACGCAATGTGCTGTGACATTCCTAGAATGTAGGGATCATCAGTTTAGCTTCTCCTTGGAAACAGTAGCCCGAAGTGACAAGCCTTGGAAGTGCTAGCGCATCCTTCCTCGGGTGGCGCGATGTCGAAGTTGCTGTCTAAGCAGATCAGACCATGTCCTGTTTATATGCACAGGTGGTTGCAGATATGCGTTATGAATCTGGTTAGAGGCGGTTTCTTGGGTGTGAACAATGAGTGTGAGTTCGTGCATTCATGCGAGCTTCTTCCCTACATAATGAGAAAGTAAGTTACCCAAGAGGAGAGATCGCTACAGAGTCGGCGAAGGGGCAAAATGGCTCCTCCAATAGCATTTTTAGTGAAGTGTGTGAAAATTGTGTTGAATGGGTAAGCATACTTGTTCTTTAGCCAAAAGTGTGGTTTGGCTGTATTTTGAATATTGTTTCAAAGTTGTTTATTTCATTTGACTTTTTATTTTGCTTTTTAATCTTTGCTTATCGATGTGTTCTCCTGTCTTCTTATTGGCAGTTCTGGAACAAAGGGGAGTTGATATGGTGACTTACTTAGAAATGGGAACTTAACTAATGTTTCGTGGTGTTACTAGACTGCTGTGACTATGCCTAGTTTTATGACTAAACTAATGTTGGTTATTGTAATAGAGAGATGTAGTGGGCTATCTGAGTTCAACCTTTTATTTAATCATTTTGTTAAGAACCTGATTTATTTAGCTAATACTTTGCTCTAAATAAAAGTTTTTTTGTAGTTCACGAGTCTCATTTAAATCGCCTTAGGTAATGTATTTGAAAGAGAGAGAGAGAGAGAGACAAAATGAATGTTAGGCCAGTGCCTAGCTGCACGCCATTGCTACCAACCCCTTTTAAGATTACCAAGGTTGGATCCTGGTAATATATATACATATATATATATATATATATATATATATATATATATATATATATCATATATCCATCACACTAAGACATTCTATCAAAGAAGGATTCAGTACATACGATTATAATATAATATGATATATATATATATATATATATATATATATATATATATATATATATATATATGCTACATTAATACATACACTAAGACATTCTACCAAAGAAAAGGATTCAGTACATACGATACATCACACAGCTTTCCATTCATCAAAAATCAAGTACACGATATGAACAAAAATTAAAATACACTATATCAGTTTACCATCAGAAACCTCAGCTGAATTCGTATCACGAAACATTACCTTTTACATTACCCTGCATGCAGCTATTCACAATTTATCCCACTAAATAAAAGCCAAGGTTTTATATATATAATTTCCTCGTGAATCCATCAATCGCAAAAGGAGAAAACCCCGTTTTAGGGAACTGCTAAAAAATGACGTCGAGTTGGACGAAACCTCCTCTTCTAAATTGAAAAAAAAATTTAAAATAGCTCAAACAGCCTAACAATAAAACGCGAATCGCTTAAAGGCAGGAAAAAAACTAGTGCCATAAACAAAGCGTGAAGGCGGACCATAAAATTCAGAATGACGTTACTTTCCTAAGTCTACCTACAAAAAGGGAATTTACGAGCTCTGTAAAGCGATACAGCCATAAAACACGAACATGCACACACACACACACACACACACGCACGCACACACACACACAAACGTTTCCGAATTGAATTCATTCCCGACGGAGTAATGCTTTGGGCCCATCTAAAAATGGCTGGCGAGAAATATGAGAGAGAGAGAGAGAGAGAGAGAGAGAGAGGGAGACTCACGCTTCCCTGAAAACAAGTCTGGGCTCTACAATCTTTTGGAGAGAGAGAGGAGAGAGAGAGAGAGAGAGAGAGAGAGAGAGAGAGATTTAAGCTAGTGACACTTTCTCGAAACCTGGTCTCCACAATCTTTTGAGTACGACGAGGAACCGTTTTAATGTATAATGGATTAATATTTGTTTCCCTTCTCCAAAGTGGTACGAGAAATACATGATAAAATGACTGTACTTCAAATCATTTTTATCAACAGCAAAATTCATCGCATTTATGGATATACTTTAAACTTGATTTTTATTGCTTCCAGAATACAATTTTTGCCTAAAAAAAAAAAAAAAAAAAAAAAAAAAAAAAATATATATATATATATATATATATATATATATATATATATATATATATATATATATATATATATAAACACACAAGAAACAGGTATCGCAGTCTTCCGTTTTCACTAATCCGCTCCACTATTTTCATATCACTTTCGAACAATTCATTTTCATCTATTTTATTTTTGCCCTTTTTCCACATCACAAAGAGGCAGCAGGACTAGTACTACTTGCCTTGAAACCATCGAAGCTTTACAATTTCGATATTCACTTTACCACCAAAAGCCCAAAACGACGCGCCATTTGCGCAAATCCCGACAATTTTTGAAGCTTTCTCCTCCTCCTCCTCCTCTTCCCCTCCTCCTCCTCCTCCTCCTCCTCCCCCTCCTCCTCCTCCTCCTCCTCCTCCTCCTCCTCCTCCTCCTCCTCCTCCTCCTCAAGATTCGGCTCCACTCTCCTCCTTCTCCTCCTCCAAATTCGGTCCCACTATCCTCCTCCTCCTCCTCCTCCTCCTCCTCCACCCAGAACAAATTCCGTAGTTTTAAGAACCTTTTTAAAAGCATGACAGCCACAAAGCGGCCCTCTGGAGCAAAGAATCTGCGCTCTGTCTTCTCTGAGAGATTTTGCCTTATCTTTCCTCTGGGATGAGGAAGAAGCAACGAAACCTGGTCGGGGTACACACGACCGGACAATGTTTAGCTAGAAACAATGATTGTATTATTTCTAAATAGAGCATGGAATTCCTCTCGCTGAATTATAAAACACTTCAACGCCTCTTTTTATTTATGCGATGTTTAGCTCTTAATTACGCATTTAAGACCAAGATAAGCTGTTGGAAGACCCGTCGCTAGGTAGCCAATTGGTTCCTGGCCACGTAAATAAAAACCTAATCCTTCGGGCCAGCCCTTAGGAGAGCTAGTTGTTAGTCAGCTCAGTGGTCTGGTTAAACTGAGGTATACTTAATGCATTCTGCCATATTTAAATGAAATTAACTGAAATAGCTTAAAGCATTCTGCCACATTTATAATTTAACAGTGAAATACCTGAATGCATTCTGCCATATTGGAATGAATTTAACAGTGAAATAACCGATTGAACTCTGCCATATTTGAATTAATATAACAGTAAAACAGCTCAATGCATTCTGCTATATTTAATCGAATTAAACCTTGAAATAGCTGAATGCATTCTGTCATATTTAAACGAATTTAACAGTGAAATAGCTGAATGCATTCTGTCATATTTAAACTAATTTAACAGTGAAATAGCTGAATGCATCTGCAATATTTAAAGTTGAAATCAAGCCTGAAAATAAAAAACCGACAAAGACACACCAAATACAAAGGGTACTTTTCCCTTCATGAATAACTGCAAACTTCCAATACTTCCTTATAAAATAAATATCATCAATAAAGACTTTTCATCCCTTAGAGAGAAATGTTATCCCTAACAAAAACATTCCATTCAAGCACATCGAAACCACATCCAAATTCTCACAGGAGAATTATACATTACCAGAGTCTCCTCTTCTTCATGGAAGCTCTGTCCTTGGAGTCCATTTGGATGCTAATGTAAAACGTCCTTTGACATCGGATGGAACATCGCTGACGAAGAGAAGACCTTCCACAGCAAACCCTCCTCCAGCTACATTTGGCCCCCGAAATTTCCCCCCCCCCCAACCACCCCCCACCTCCTCTTGAATAACGGCCTTTAATTAATAGGGTTACGTCTGTGTTCTGTATTTCTGAAGATGTTTCATCAAAAGGGGATTTAAAAATGTGTATACAAAGCGTATAGAGAAGGAATTACTTCAGACACGAAATGGGCATTGTGGCAAATAAAACAGCTAGGGAGAGAGAGAGAGAGAGAGAGAGAGAGAGAGAGAGTCAAACAATAAAATACATATATCTTTTATTAAAACCTAGTAGGTAAAATTGTCTCAGGCACTTCAGGCTACAAGCAAATCCATTAGGAAATTTGTTTAACCTTTATTCCCATAAATGTAAAATTATACATAAAACTAACAATAAGGTTTAAACATCAAAACCAATCACCCAACTTTGTAGGACTGTTACTCAGTAATACAAAGGAACATGAAAAATATTTTTAGTAGGACTTAGAAAACCACGAGAAAGCAAAAAAAAAAAGGTATATGTCAACAACCAGTCTGCGTTAGGCAAGACACTTTAAAAGCCAAATAATGGAATGGCAAAATTGGTCAAGTTTTATTTTTGCTTTTACCCGGCATGTTTTCATACACAAACGACCGACGTTTCAGAGTGGCTGTATAGAAAACAATATCACAAACACGAACGGGCGTAAGAGTTTCATGCTATTCTAAATTTGAATTTATATGATATAACTATGTTTATCAAACTGGACAGACACATCAATGCTAAATGCCTCTACTCGTAAGTATCTCGCTAAAACAAAAATCATGAAAATCATTGGTTATGTCAATTCCAAATTTGTAACATAACTGTTCGAATATCATAATCCGCTTTTCTTGATAGTCCCTAATAAGATTTAAGTAAAATACTTTAAAATTATAGTCAATAAAAGTAATGAAATCGAAAATCTTAAAACAGGAAATAATTATACTATAATAAGCATGGAGTAACATATTTTAATTTTCATAAACAATTCCTTTGCATACAGTGCTTCTCTCTCTCTCTCTCTCTCTCTCTCTCTCTCTCTCTCTCTCTCTCTCTCTCACACACACACACACACACAAACACACAAACACACACACACATACATGCAGTAAACAAATCGTAAGCATGATTCTAATAATTCTATTTTCCCTGATCTCAGATAAAATGGTCAAGCAACCACCCAATTACCTTGTCATTAATTCAATGACGAAACCTCCAAGTTCTTGTAACCTTTTATACAAAGACATGGGGATCATATTGATTAATGAAAACAACTATAAAAGACAATCAGCGACTATTTCTCTCAGATCAGTCACTTTAACTATTCTGACCGAAGTTCACACACGGGACGGTTGGCAATGCATCCGGGTCAAACTATGTTTAACTTCTCTCTTTGACAGCGATTGTACGACCAGTTTAACAATGTTTGCTGCAAAAGTTTCGAATACAGAAGAGAGAGAGAGAGAGAGAGAGAGAGAGAGAGAGAGCACTTTGTAGAAAAACCCTACCGTTATTTGTCGTCACATTAAAGGGTTCTCGAAAGCCAGAGTTCTCTCTCTCTCTCTCTCTCTCTCTCTCTCTCTCTCTCTTCAGGATAATTGCAAGCCACTCTCAATGCTCATAACATGACGCATTTATGCATGAACTTGACATACATTTATGCATGAACCCGACATACATTTATGAATGAACCTCACATACATTTATGCATGAACACGTCATACATTTAAGCATGAACCAGACATACATTTATGCCTGAATTTGACATACATTTATACATGATCCTAACATACAATTAAGCAGGAAAAGGACACATATTTATACATGAATCTGACATACATTTACGCATGAAAATGACGCACACATATGCATGAACCTGGCATACATTTATGCATGAACATGACATACATTTATGCATGAAAAGTTATTCCTCATTCCAGTAATCATTTTCTTCTCTACAATTGGGATTCCGACCCGCCCCAGGGATGTCCAGAAAATTACGAATATAATTCGTAACTTTCCATTTTTTGTTTGTATTAACCGCATATTTTGACTCAAAGGGAGTAAGTAGTAGTTTGATAGTTTTAAGTTGGTATTCAATTAGATTGTTTTCATTTTAACCCTCTTCCATTGGTTCCCTTATTACCTTGTTATACTATACAAGCCGATATGGTTATGTACTGAAGACAGGAGTGGAGTCATCACTCAGTCCGCAGTATGGCAGCAACTCCTCCTCCTATTCCTCTACGCCTTCTGTGAAAATTACTAATCTTCGTGTTCAAGTGTTTTTCGCAGATGTGTTTCTTCGTTGATAATTATACAGTGAGGGATATAAACAATATGTGTATGTTGAAAACCCTCACTGGACCACTGGATAGCTTCTTCGATTGGTTTGCCACGACCATGTGCCACGTCGAGACGTATGCAGTTCTGAAGTCCTCGTCCTCGAGTTATGACCAAGGGCTTACTTTGATGTATTCAGCATCGTTGTGTGTGATTGAGCCCAAGTGGAGTCCTAGCTTGATGTGTCGTATAATTGGCTCCTTTATCTGCAACTTGCTCTTGTGGTGAACGTCGTCGTCACTTCCACTTATATGCCTCTCTGGACAATAACAGGTATGGGGTTCAACTGAAGGAAGCGGGTTTTAGTTCGATTCCTTGTTATTGCCAGTACTTTCTTTATATTTAATTTAAGTAAGGTCTTGCTAAACCCTTAATTATTAATAACTATTCTTGGTCCTTTTGAGTCAATTTATCATATAAAATTCCCAGGTTATTTGCGTTAAAGTGCATTGTTATGAAGTTTAGGGCTTTGGTTAATTTTATTTTGTGCGAAGCCCTGTAAAAACTTTATGCAGCTTAATTTTGAGTAATTATGGGTTAGTTTTAATTGACTTACTGTTTCCATGTCACTAATAGTGATATTGTTCATATTTTTAGGACAGAGTGGTTACGAACTAAACATATTCACTGAAAAGGACTTTCTCGCTTCGTCTACGTTTTGGATGAGGTCCTTTCGTCGACAGGAATTCCATTTAACTATAAAGCGGTCTAACATACGAATGTACTATTTGGCTTGCCACCTTCAGCGTGTTTGTTGTTAATTGTAAGGTGTTAATAATTATATTAATCTGTATGTTAAGGCTGTTTAAATTACTTTCCTAAGTTTTGTTTAAGTGAATAATTTATAAAAAAAAAAAGTTTAGTTCATGGCGCCCGAACAGGGACTTTTAGCGAGAAGGTGCTAAGTGTTGACGGTCAGGTATAGCTCGTTGCGGGGGTTTCCAGTGGTCCAGTAATTTTACTTAGTTGTTGTTAACGCAATATAAATAGAACGCGAAATATCGTGTCGTCTTGTGCGGTGAGGTACTTGGCATTTTGTAACGTGCTTGTTTGCATTATAGTTGTAGTCGCCGAGATTGTAGTTATTTCTTACGTGTCTATAATCATTTAGCACTTTTTTGTTTATATGTATTAAGTTTTGGCGTACTTATATTTAGCACGTGTTTAATTCGGTGTATAATTGAATGTAGCAGTTTGTTTGTTTAGCTCCATTTACAGGTACCGCGTTCAATTAGTTTATATATAGATTTACGCGATCTGTTTTTGCTTTTGTATAGGTAACTTTATTCAGCTAGATTAAAATGTCAGATTTAAAAGCTGTAATTTCCAGGCGCAAAACGGTTCGTAAAAAGTACTGTTTGTTATGATAAACGTGATAGTTACAGGGGTTTAGATCCAGCCTTGCAAACGACCGAAAAGGGTCTTCTGCTTAACTACCAGAAGAGTTTATTGGAATTGGACAAAGAATTTTTTGAATTGAAGTTTTCAGATGACTGGGTAACAGAGGCGGCTTTAGAGCCGAGAGTGATTTATGTCAGGAATACCAGGATAGAATCCAGACTTGCTTGTCTTTGCTGCCTGCTTCTCTCTCTAATCATTCTAATGTTAGCTTTGATAATGCTCGTTCTTTGTTAAAAGCAGCCCACTGCTCCTTTACCCAGGTTTACCAGTAAAGAAAACGAGGACTTCACGTCATTTCTTAAGGAATTCCGAAGTACCACTAGTTCCTTTACATACCCAGATCGTGATCTTTTGTTGTTGCTCAAGCAGCAAGTAGACGGTCGTGCTAAATTGTTGTTAGATTCTTTAGAGGCGGACAAGCAAACCTTTAATGATGCAGTAGAGCTTTTGAAGGCAGCATTTGCTTCGGAAAGCACTCGTAAGGTAAACACTATCAGGCAGTTGACAGAACTTAAGTTAGGGCTTTCAGATGATCCATATTCATATATTTCAAAATTCAGGACTATACTTCAGTCTGTTAGTACACTAGAAATAACGGCAGATGATTTTATACAGTACTTTGCATGGTCAGGTCCTTAATGAACAATTTAAGAGAGTTGGTTCAGATTACCAAATCAAACTCGTCCTAGCTGTAAGGATATTAAGGATAACTTCTTTACTGCCACTGAAAGGTATGAGAATGCTAGGAAAATTTCAAAGTTTAAAGGTTCCGCTATTTCTGGAAATATTCAAGGGAAGAATCAGGATACTTCAACTAGTTTGGCTATCAAAGTCGACTCTAATATTAACAATGCATTAAAAAAGCTGCAGCTTATGCCAAAAGGTAGATTCAAAGGATATTAATCACTTTATGTCCAAATGTCCAAATTTCCCTACTGCACAGGAGAAAGTATCTAAATTGTCAGAGTGTAATGGCTGTGTAAAATGTGGAAGTTTTATGCACCCGGACTACTAAATGTTCTTTCAGGTTTCGCAAAAAGTGCTATCATTGTGGCGTTGGCATTTCTCCTTTTTATGCATAAAGACAAGCTCCACCCAAAGTAAAAAGGAGCAGTCTAGTTCTGTTACAGTTAAAACCGCGACGAACAGTGGAGTAGCAATACTACCTAATTGTAGTAGTAGATCTGCTCTTCCAACTTTTACTTCCAAGTTTCAGGTCAAGGGAGATTATTCAGAGGGCTCAAAGATACCGGTTCACAAAGCACTTTTGTATCGGAGAGACTAGCCAATTTTGGTAAATTTAAAGTTATATGCAATGATGTTGACTCGACGTTAATGGGTTTAATGGCCCCAAGGTCTATAAAACTAGAATAGTACAGTTGCCTATTACTTTTACCACTGGTGTAGTTGAGGTGTTTGCTATGGTTGTGCCTTCAATAAATATAAAGTTATCCTTACCTGGTTTAGGGAAGGTTATTAAAGCCTTTAAAGATAAAGGTTATTCCTTTGCTGATGCCTTTTTAGACCAAAAATCTAGTGAAATTAGTGACATTGATGTCTTGTTAGGTTCAGATTCCTCTCATTGTTTGTTGGGAAAAGACGTTGTATTTGGCAATAATGACCCCTCTGTATATATTGATACGTTGTATGGCATTATGCTAACAGGTAATCTTGACAGATTGATCAATAATGTGGATTATTTGCAGACTCGCGACAGTAATTTCTATTGCATGAACATGATTCCATGTGAGCCGTTGTTATCTTTCCCAGTTGTGGACTCTTCTGTAAGTATATGCACACATTCTTTTTTATTGGGTTGTGATGATGTTAGTCCCTCATTTAGTGATGAAATGAAAGACCTTGATTTTGGTAATATTGCTACTAGTTGTAACTTTAATGTATTGAACACTAAAGGCAAGGTCATAGAGGAAAAGTTAAGAGAGGCCACTAACCTATACTTGAGGCAGAATGCCGTATTATCTTTATTATGATCAGCCTGAATGTGATGAGCAGACAACTGATCTGAATAGGAAGTTAATTGACTTCACCGCTAAAGAATCTTTTCAGGGAAACAGATGGTATGGATTAGGGTTCCTTGTTGTGGAATGGTAAACTATCTCATTTACTCGCTAAGAATGAGAGGTTAGCTAAATTAATTTTAAAGTCTACATTAAAGAAACACAAGAAAGATAAAGGGAACTTGCTATTGATGGATCAGACTTTCAGAGATCAGTTAGCCGAGGGTATTATTGAACCTGTAAATAATCTTGAACAATTTAATTAGAACACCCAAATTATTCTTTCATTCCCCACATGGCTGTTTTCAAGCCTCGACGTGAGACAACGAAATGTAGGATAGTTTATCTCTCGAATTTGAGTGAAAATGAACGTAATAAAGCTCTGAATTTTGTCCCATACAGTGTATGTTCCCGGGCCCTAGTCTGAACCAGAAAATGTTGTCCGCTTTCATTCATCTTCGGTTCGACAAGAAATTATTGACATTTGATTTGAAAAAGGCATTCAATATGTTGACTTTGAGTGAGAACGATCAGGCAAAACTTCTATTTTACTGGTTTCGTAATGTTAGGAAAGATGACTATACCCTGGTTCCATTTCGCAATGTCAGACTAAGTTTTGGTTTACGTTGCAGTCCTTTTCTCCTTATGATATCACTTTTTTATATATTGATTATCAACTCTGATAAAGATGATGACAAACTGAAAGAATGTAAGAGGTGTTTGATCTATTCATTAACATACATGGACACGGAGCCTATTCTTGTGAAAATCTTGATACCCTTCAGTGGGCTTATTCGGTTTTACCCAAAGTGTTCGAGTCCTTTAAATTTTCAGTACAGCAGTTAATAACTAATGATATTTCTTTGCAGAGTAGCATTGATAAAGATATGAAAATTGAGACGCCTATAGAGAATAAATTGTTTGGTTTGACATGGAATAGGGTAAGTGATGAAATTTTCACCAAGCCTATCAATCTTAATGCTGATGCCAGTACTAAACGTGAGGTTTTGACCACCATAGCTGCACAGTTCGATATTTTTGGGGTTTAATTTGCCACTCATGAACAGAAGTAGGTTATTCATGCACAGGCTCCAATGTTGTAAAGAACTTGATTGGGACAAACCTCTTAATAATGACTTGGTTCGTGAATGGAAAAACATATGTAGGCAGGCAAATTCCTCCCCCATAATCAGAGTGCCTAGGGACGGTGAATACAAACTAATAGCATTTACAGATGCCAGTCGTTCTCTTTATGGTGTTGTAGTTTTTATATGTCATGTTGAGACAAATCGGTGTTGTTTTCTACAAGCTAAAAACCGTATGGTTAATACACATTTGAAGAATAAGTCGATTCCGTCATTGGAACTTATGCAGTTTTGTTTGGTGTTGAAAGCTTAATGGACTTACACAGAGGACCTTACCGGTGATGTGTGTATGAAGCCAGTTAACATATCTGAATTAACTGTTGTATACGGATTCAATATGCTCACTTCATTGGCTCGATTCTTGTGTGTCCAAAATGGAAAAATGCAGAGACTTAGTGTATTTACCACTAACAGGCTTAATGCAATCCAGAGGTTATGTGAAAAGTACCCTGTTAAGTTTTGTTTTGTTTCAGGAAAAGAAAACCCAGCAGACAGCACTACTCGCCCCTTTTCTTATAGGTCTCTTATGAAAACAAATTATCTTATTGGACACAAAGATTCAAACTTTATTAAGACTGAAGATGAATTATCTGTTGTCATTCCTAATCACGGACTGTTGACAAAAATGGCTCCTGTCATCGATCATAATGTATATGTGGGAATTAATTCTGAACATTCTCTAAATAGTTCCGAAAATGCTCATTTATAGACCCTAATGATATTTCTGATTTCAGGAGATTGGTTTTTGATTCACCGAGAGTCTTGCGGTGTGTTATGAAATGGAAGCAGAAGATAGGGATAGAAGGCAGTCCTAAATCACCTAATAGTAACCTGTTTGCTCAGGCCCTTAGCCAGATTATATCTACAGAGCAAAAATTGTTTTTCCCTGAAGTTTTTTCGTATTTTTCAGGATCAAAAGGTTAGACTTAAAGACCTACCTAAAGATAGTTACTCAAACTAAATGTTTTTCTTGACAATAATAACTTTGTTATTAGGGTGAAGAGTAAGTTTAAGACATGGGTTGGTCAAAATGAATTTCCTATATTGTTGCCGAGGGATAGTGCTTTAACTAGACTAATTGTTCTTGATGCTCATTCGAAATTATCCCACTCTGGATGTTATGCTGTATTGTCTGCCATTAGACGTACGTTTTATGTTCCTAAACACTTTTCTACCATTAAGAAAATTCTTAAAACTTGTGTTCATTGTAGGAGATTCAACAACAGAACTTTCCAGTTGAATCAAAAATGTTTATAGAGAGTTTAGGTCTGCACCCACCATCTATTCCCTTTAATAATGTTTTTTATTGACTACCTAGGTCCTTTTACAGTTAAAAAGGACTCTGAATCTCAAAAGGTTTGGTTACTTATTTTTGCATGTACTTGGAGTCGAGGAATTTATCTCAGGTATATGTAATGACCTCTCGGTCAAGGAGTTTTAAGATCATTCCAACTTCATTGTTTTAATTATGGAGTCCACCAGCTTGTTGTCAGTGACCTAGGCTCTCAGCTTGTTGCAGGCGCCAACATAATTCATGATTTTATCAGTGATCATGAGACTCTGCTTTACTTTGAGGAGAACAATGTGAAGCCCTTAACCTTTCAGCAATACTTTAAGGGTTGTAGCAAACTCGGTTCCTTGGTCGAGACGTGTGTGAAAATGGTAAAAAGACTGCTCTTTGTTCTATCAAGAATTGGGTTTTATCATTTGCAGATTTTGAATTTGTGGTAGAACACACTAAACATCTGGTTAATAAGCGCCCTATTGCATTTAAAAATGGATTGAGGGAAGCTAATGTTAATGATGTACCCGAACCTATAACCCCAGAGAAATTGATAAGAGGATATGATACTCTTTCTTTAAACCTAATTCCTTCACTGCAAGGAATGCCTCCTGATCCAGACTGGCAAACACCAGTTAGTTTAACTAGTCATATCAACGATGAGTTTGAGAAACTTCGTAAAGTTAGACAAAATTTGATGAGAATATTCATTCGGAGTTTCTAGGAACACTTGTATCACAAAGCAGTTGATAAGAAGGATAGGTACCGTCCAGCCCAGCACATAACATTAAGGTAGGGGACATAGTCCTTTTAAAGGAACTTAACACTAAACCTAGCAGCTATCCTATGGCTATTGTCCAGAAACTAGAAGTCAATAGCAATGGTGAGGTAACTGGAGTGACCCTTTTAAAGGGTAAGACCAAGGAAGTTATAAAACGTCACATCTCGACTTTAATTCCTTATCTAGAGGTAAAGGATTTGGGTGAAGATGACTGTATCTCTACCCCGGATGTTGAACAAAATAATGACACTAATAATCTTCGTGTTCGCAGGAAGGCTGCGATATTAAGTGAGCAGCGAACACGAGAAATATTGAATATGTAGGTTAAGTATGACTGAATTTTTATACAATTTACATATTAAATTGTATCCCTGGCCTGCAATGTCCAGAAAATTACGAATATAATTCGTAACTTTCCATTTTTGTTTGTATTAACCGCATATTTTATTTTGACTAAAAGGGAGTAAGTAGTAGTTTGATAGTTTTTAAGTTGGTATTCAATTAGATTGTTTTCATTTTTAACCCTCTTCCATTGGTTCCCTTATTACCTTGTTATACTATACAAGCCGATATGGTTATGTACTGAAAAGACAGGAGTAGAGTCATCACTCAGTCGCAGTATGGCAGCAACTCCTCCTCCTATTCCTCTACGCCTTCTGTGAAATTACTAATCTTCGTGTTCAAGTGTTTTTCGCAGATGTG
>NC_061108.1:134020615-134028115 GCF_015104395.2 Macrobrachium nipponense
CGGTTTTGTTAATCTTTAATATTTCCTGAAAACACGCTTCCAAATCCCCATATTACATGTATTGAATTATATGTCATAAGCAAATTTCTTTCTACATATGAACTTGACATTAAAGCTTTATTATATCTATCATTTATTTTTTTTTTTATTAATAATCTTTAAAGTTTCCTGAAAACACGCTTCTAATCCCCATATTACATGTATTGAATTATACGTCATAAGCAAATTTCTTTCTATATTTGAACTTGGCATTAAAGCTTTATTTTATTTATTTACTTATTATTTATCATTTATTTTTTGGGTGAAATCTGAAGTCTTATTGCATAATCCCAATATTACCTGTATTTAATTATACGCCATAGGCAAATTTCTTTCAATATTTGAACTTACCATTAAAGCTTTATTTTAATTATTTACTTATTATTGTTACGGCCTCTGAGAGAGGTCAGCTTCAGGTTCAATATGAAATAAATACAAAAAAAAATATTTCAATACCAACAGTTGAAACTGGGGATACGAATATAGAAAGAAACACTAACACAACAAAGGTTTATTTACAAGCGTACTAACAAAGGTAAATGCAGAATGGTATCTCCTATTTACATAAAAAGGCAAAATCTTACACTGCATGAACTGGGGGAACAGCGAGGTAATTCAAATACTTGCTAGCCGGTTTAGTGACTCGAAGCGATGGCTTCACAGAAGGAGATCGGCGATTGCAGACGTCCTCTTGACTCCGTATTGGAGAAAATAAAGTCTACACTTGATACCTGAAAGGCAGGAACTCTCCAAAACCTCTAGCAGGACATTTTTTTCTTTGAAGTCTGCTCAACGTCGGGATAACTCAGTCGTCCACTCCTGAAGATGACTAGACCAAAATCCAACCAACTCTCGAGCAACTTTTCTTGATTCTTCGTCGGTCCCTTTCTCTCTTATCTCTCACGGACGATCTCTGCTGCTGCTGATCTCTCACTGATAATCTGATCTGTGGCTCTTACATAGGATATCTCTCTGTGACTAACTGGTGATCTCTCTTTTACGATCTCTGCGGCTGCTGCTACGACCGTCGTATTTATACGGCACTCTGGGGGCGGAGCCTACGGCGAACGCCACAGACTCCCGAGATTACTAGAATCTAGACGAGGTATTGCATCAGAAATCGCGGCGTTTCTCACGTCACGACGGCGCCTGACGAGTTCCACAACACTCCTGCCAATTCTAGAGCCTTCATGATAACAGGCACCTCCAACACAATGTGCTAACGCCTCCTTGCTGCCGAACTTCTCAAAAATGCGTTCTCCTTTCCTTTCTCTTTCTTTGCTAGGAAGCAATTACCATCACAATTATTTTTTTGTCAGATCTAAAGTCTTATTACATACCAGCAGTTGCTTCAAAATTCCCACATTACTTGCATCGATTTGTGTTTTCGGCAAATTCCCATTAACTTTTGAACTTGGATTTTTTTTTTTTTTTTTTTTTTGGAGAGAGAGAGAGAGAGAGAGATATCCGAAGCCTTATTGCAAACCAGTAGTTTGTTCCCGTTTGTACCACGCAAACGAAAATGAATTTCGACGGCCCCGTTGCAATATGAGCCCCTATATGACTTCTCCTTCCTTCTTCTTCTTCTTCTTCGTGAAACAAATGAATCGAGGTCACTCCTTCACTCTAACTCTGAAGTTAGGTCATTTGTTTGTGTGATGCCGCTTTTGCATCGGGGTAAACTTGTGTTGCAATTCATGTCCCACATCGCGTCCTTTCAGACCGAATCCTTAATTAATTATTGGCGCGAGTTGGTGCAACGCTTGGTTCAAAGATCTTGCTTTTGTTGACGAGTAAGCATATATAAATACACACACACACACATATATATATATGATGTATATATATATATATATATTATATATATATATATATATATATATATATATATATGTATATATATGTGTGTGTGTGTGTGTGTGTGAGTGTGTGTATGTGTGTGTGCATGCATATATATGTTAAGGATATGTACATGTATATAGACATGTAACAAATGTGTGTATATATATATATATATATATATATATATATACAGCTACACATGTATACAAATGTGAATGTATACAACATATATATGTATATATCCTATGTGTGTGTAAATATAAAAATTTTATTAGAGACAAAATTTTAAAAATAAGCCACTATATTGGTACAGGCTTTTTGTACATGTAAATTCACAGCACTGTTTGGAGAGTTTGTTCTCACACAATATCGATGCTGGGAAATTCTCTTATCGATATCTTTTCCTGTTTGTCCCAGGTAGAATTTGCCACATTCACAAGGTATTTTGTAAACCACGCCTGTTGCAAATAACTGTCTTTCCTACTGTGTTGGAGTAAGAAAATACTACTTTAAAGTTTATCAATCTCAAAGGATGAACAATATCGCTGAATGAAGGGTGGAATGGGAGAACCAGAGTACTACTCATATCATATTCCTTTTTGGTGTTTGTTCTATAATAAGTTTGTTTAGCTAAGAATAAACATTCCTCTATTTCCTTGATCGAAAAGTTGTTTTTCATGCCAATTCGCGTGATAATACTAATCTCTTCGTCTAAATATTCAGGGCTAACTGAATATTTACCACTAATTTACTGTATAACCGTTCGTAAATATGGAGTTTTTTCTTTAGAATTATGTTTAGGGTTTTGTATAAAACGACGGAAAGGGGAAACGAAAGAAAGACTAAAAAAAAAAATTCCTTAATCGAGGCTCTGACCTTTTCTGACCTTTCCACCCCCCCCCCCCCCACCCTTGCTCCAGACACCAACCACACACATACTCTCTCTCTCTCTCTCTCTCTCTCTCTCTCTCTCTCTCTCTCTCTCACCCAGGCCCAACTCGAGTCTTCGTTGATGAACAGCAGGAAGTCTGGCCCTTTTTTTTAAAGATAACATTGCAATTATTGTAATTAAAAAACATCAGCATACACAGGGTATGAGGACTTTGTCTAAGGCTGCGTTTACAGCAAGCAAATCGAATCGATTCAATTCATGCAGAATCAACGCGATTCATGATTCGTCTTGATTCGCCACACCGATTCCAATGTAGCCGTTTATGTACACCAAGCGAATCGAGTCAGTTCAAATCATGCCGATGCGATTGGCGTATATAAACGATTACATTGAAATCAGTCTTGTGAATCATGATTCGTGTTGATTCTTCGTGAATTGAATCGATTCGATTTGCTTATTGACGCAGCATTTCCTTTTTTTTTCTTTTTTTTTGACAACGAAAATTTTAATCTCTCTGGACAGTTAACAAGAAACATTAAAAATAAAAATTAACAAGTGAACAAAACGGACAATTTCTATAACAGCAAATATAACAAGGTGTTCTTTACGTAAAATAATAAATAAATTAATAAATAAAACACCCAAAAAGCCCATGTTCTCAAGAGAGAGAGAGAGAGAGAGAGAGAGAGAGAGAGAGAGAGAGAGAGAGAGAGAGAGAGAGAACACGAAACCCACATCCTCACAGAAAAAAAGGAAACGCCCACGGAACATATATATGAATAGGAAAAATAAATTAAAAAGCCCACGAAACCCATAATTTTACAAAAAAAAAAAAAAAAGCGCCCACAGAACCCATATTCTCACGAAAAACAGATTGCAACGCCCACAGAACCTATATCCTCACAAAATATTAAAACGCCTACGAAACCCATACCCTCACGAAATAAGAAAACGTCCAAGGAACCAATATTCTTAACCGCCCTCACCCCCCCCCCCCCCACCCCATCCTTTCCACAAAAAAAAACAATAAAAAAGCCTGGGTGACTTCTGCAACCAGTCATAAATTAGAGAGCCACCAAAGTTGGAGACGAGGTCAAGAGAGGTCAGGAGAGGTTAAGAGAGGTCAATAGAGGTCAGGAGATCAATTTCGGCCTGCCAAGGCAGCCAAGTGCACGAACAGCCGCCAGATTTAATTGAAAAAGTTCCTCATTGTCGGGAAGTTCAAAAGGGTTCAAAGGCAACTGGACGGTTCCTGTTCGTTTGTGTTGTAAATGGGGCCTTCACACTTTGGCGTGAGTCTTCGTTTGAAGGCTAATTGTGGTTTGTTTGTAGTTAAATACCCGTAATTGGCGGTTGCTGAGCTGAATATAGAATTTAGGTCAAAGGCCAAGCACTGGGACCTATGAGGTCATTCAGCGCTGATATGGAAATTGACAGTAGAAAGGTTTGAAAGGTGTAACAGGAGGAAAACTTGAAAGCAGTTGCACTATGAATCATGTGTTAGGAGAGGGTTGAGGAAAGTAAGGCGAAGAAAGAGAATATGAAAGGAGCTAAGGTAAACGGAACGAAAGTGGTTGCAGCTAGGGGCCGAGGGCACGCTGCAAAGAACCTTAAGTAATGCCTACAGTGCACCGCATGAGGTCCACTGACCCTTGACACTTTAGCGTTAGTCTTCGTTTGAAGTCTAACTGTGGTTTGTTTGTAGTTTTAAACCCGTAATTGCTGGTTGCTAAAGCACTACTTTTTGATGCAAATATGAGTGATTTTCTATTCATGTTTCATGAACATTTGCTTTTCTCGTTATGATAGGGTGGAAACTAAGATGGGAGAAAGAGAATATGAACTGAGGTACAGTAAAAGGAATGGAAGGGGTTGCAGCTAGGGGCCTAGGGGACACCGCAAAGAGTCCTAAGTATAGGTAGGTTTACACCTACGCACTTTTGTGTTGCGGGCTGTTACGGCGTGGGACCGCGAGACACCGCACGAAAGCGCACGAAAATCGCACCACGTCACTGGTAGTGGCTGGCGCGGACCGTTAAAGTCGCACTGCGCCACCAGGATTTTAAAACTTTTCAAATTTCTGCGTGGCGTCTGGTGGCATGATGAAGTTGCACGAAAACCGTAGGAGGTGTAGCGCAGCGCTGCAACAAAAGAGGTAAGAACCCACACGGACATGTTACGGCGTGTTGTTGCGGTGACGTTGTGGTGTCTAGCGGAGTGTTATGGCGTTGGTGCAGTCTTATGGTGGTTGTTGCTATGCCAGGGCACGTGCTCTTGCGGCTTTGTTACACCGTGTGGTGGTGTGTTGCAGATGTCTTGCGGTGTTGTTGTGGAGTGCGCGCACATCTGCATGAGACACGACGTGGAACGGTGCATGATTGTTGCACATACTCCATGCCACTCCATGCCGGATATAAACCTTGGGTATATACAGAAGCCTGCCAAGCACATCCTTCATTCCACGCCCACCCTGCATGCAATATGGACCTCAACAGCCCCTCACCCCAGGAGACCCAGAGATTTTTGGTAGCTGCCCTGCGTCTCTGTGCAGTCCAGGTCATTGGCGGGTTGAGAAGACGTACTACAGTGCCACACCCACCTGCACAATTAAGCAGAAAGGACGGCAGGGCAGGGCGGATTTGGGCTTAGGAGTGACTGACACGGCGACAACTACATGGAGACTACGACCAGCTACTACAAGAACTGATCAAGGAGGACCGCAAAGGACACAAGAACTTTCTACTCATCTACCCTGACTTGTTCGAGGAGATGGTCGAAAGGCTGACGCTGAACCTCATGGAACGACACATGGCAAGAAGGGGACCGAACATACGTCAAGCGAAGGCCGTCAGAGATTACCTGGCCCAGTACTACTCATCGGATGCAGGCACAGTGGAATGGCAAGAGCGTATGGTGTTCCCTCGAGGACTACCAGCTACTGACGACTAGAGGACCCAAAGAACTCTGTAATAAAACATAACCCAAACCAATGTACATAACTGTAAATAAAGATATGATGTATTTTTCATTGTTTTATCCTCCCATACTTTTGTATTGTCCTAAGAACTAATAACAATAGTAACATAATAAAGAATATTGGAATGATAATTGGTATATATAAAAAAGGATGTTGGATAATAATTAACTGAAAGTAATAACATATTTCATAATAATGAGACAAATGCGATGTAAATGATGGACATAAAAATACTTTTACTAAACAAACATGAAAAGCATAGAATGTAAGAAAATGAACATGAAAAGCATAGAAAGCATGAAAATAAACATGAAAGCATAGAAAGTAAGAAAATGAACATGAAAAGCATAGAAAGTAAAAAAATGAATATGAAAAGCATAGAAAGTAAGCAAATGAACATGAAAAGCATAGAAAGCAAGAAAATGAAAATGAAAAGCATAGAAAGTAAGAAAATGAACATGAAAAGCATAGAAAGTAAGAAAATTAACATGAAAAGCATAGAAAGTAAGAAAATGAACATG
Organism: Macrobrachium nipponense; assembly: GCF_015104395.2. Taxonomy (NCBI): domain Eukaryota; kingdom Metazoa; phylum Arthropoda; class Malacostraca; order Decapoda; family Palaemonidae; genus Macrobrachium; species Macrobrachium nipponense. Next base: position 134,026,887 of record NC_061108.1, read on the forward strand.
AAAAGCATAGAAAGCAAGAAAATGAAAATGAAAAGCATAGAAAGTAAGAAAATTAACATGAAAAGCATAGAAAGTAAAAAAGAAAAGAACATGAAAAGCATAGAAAGTAAGAAAATGAACATGAAAAGCATAGAAACAGAATAGAAAAATGAAACGGATGAAAACAAAAAAGCATAGAAAGTAAGAAAATGAACATGAAAAGCATAGAATGTAAGAAAATGAACATGAAAAGCATAGAAAGTAAGAAAATGAACATGAAAAGTATGGAACGTAAGAAAATGAAATTGGGACTTGGTTTATATCATAACATTTTCAACTGCAAATATCATATATTATCAACTGAGGTCAATAAGTCTTTAGTCTGTTACTGATTTTTCATTGTTCCCCTATTAATAACCATGTCCAGTCCATGTTAATTATTGTTTCATTATCATTTGTATGCGTTCATGTTCATTTGATCATGTTCTCAATATTATTACCTTGTATGTTATTATATCATTTGATGGCCACAGTTATTTCATGTTACATTTCATTTTATAGTTCAAGTTATTTTCCGAGTTCTATTTATTTCATATTTCATATATCATTTTTCATGTTAGATTTCCTGTTATATTTCTTCATGTTATTATTCTTTATGGCCATGCATTTTTATTTTTCAATTTAATTTCACACAATCATATCATCATATATATTGTCATGATATATAAATTAGGCATCAATAAGGAAAATGTAAATGCAAGTAAGTATTTCAACATATTTATTGCAAAAAGAAACATTATGAATTATATAAAATGTACAAAATCATTTAATATTAATAAAATAATTAAAAAATCATTTATTATTAAAAATTAAAATTCTATTTATTTATACATTGTCGACAGGCTGTCAGAGCGCGAATGATGCCCCCGTGGTCTGTCCGGCCCCTTTTATCCTCCCTAGAATGCGCAGTAACCTTCCATCCAATCGACCTAAGGAGACGCCGTAACAAGCCGCACGCCCCGCAACATGTGCGCGCCATTTATTAATCGTGTATGAGGGCGCCGTAAGGGCACCGCGCGGCGCCGTAACATCACGCCGTAACACTCCCGCATGGGAGGTACGAACCCGCACCACATCGCAAGTGGTGTGGTGTGGTGCAGTGTGGCGCGAGTTCTTATCTCTTTTTTTACGGCGCCACGCCACACTGCTTACGTTTTCGTGCAACTTCATCACGCCGCTAGACGCCACGC
>NC_061108.1:134040615-134053791 GCF_015104395.2 Macrobrachium nipponense
GTCTGTGAATTTTTTTCAGTTAAATTTTATTTTTCTTGTCATTATACTGTTCACAACTTCCATTGAAGAAAAACTTGAGTTTTCCTAGAACTTCATGTTTTTCAAAAGTGATACATGAATTTATTTCTAAAGATTTGTCACTATTCAAAACTTTTATACACCTCTCTTTTTAATCTTTTTGAACGACAGTACTTAGATTACATAACAATTATAATTGCACCAGTATTCCCCTTATTTCTTGTACTTCCCTCTTCGTTATTTTCTTGCGAATTTCATGTAATATTATTTTTAAGAAGTTTTTATATTTTTTTATTTCAAAGGAAAAGGAGCGAAGGAGAAACAAAATACCAAAGAAAATGTATTTTCTTGCGAATTTCATATAATATTACTTTAAAGATTTTTTCATTTTTATTATTAAGAATTTTTTTTTATTTCATGGGCAAGGGATTAAAAGAGAAAGGAAAATACAAAAAAATGACAAGGAATAATATAAGAAAAATATCGATGTACGATATGTCAGAGAGATTACAGAAAAATAACATAATTTATGGTTGCCTTTCTTTTTTTTCTTTTTCTTAAGGTTTCCATTGGCTTTATCAAGTCTTATAAACTTGTATAGGAAATAATATTATCTAACATGTTACATGGGTAATCACGAGTTGCAAGTAAGTTAATTAAATTTTAGTGGCCGCATGTAATTACCACGTGCTAAAGGGTTAATCAAGTTTTAGTGGGATACTGGACAATTACAATGTACTAATAAGATAATCAAGTTTTGATGGCGTAATGTCAGTGGTCGAATGTTAAAGTTAATTTATTATATGGGAGGCAGTAATTAAGTCCTATATACAATAAGTATAATTACTTGGAAGTACTTCTCAGCCTTGCATATGTGTGTCTATCTATCTATCTATCTATCTATCTATCTATCTATATCTATATATATATATATTATAAAATAATTTAAATATTATATATTATAATTAATATATAATATAAAAATTTAATATATATATTATATATATATAGAGACACAAACCCAACAAACAAGAAGAAAACTTCAAAGGCAACTGCAATTAGCTTTGCAAAGGAAAGTTCCTCTCCCTCTTCCAAAATGCAAAGGGTAACAGGAGTTGTATGTATGTATATATATATATATATATATATATATATATATATATATATATATATATATATATATATATATATATATATATCATCGTTAACATAACTCCGTTATTATTGATCTCCTGTGACTCCTAGTATGAATACATTAATGTTACCTTCCTCCTTCCCCCCCACCCCCCCGAAAAATAACCGGACCGCAAAAAAACAAAAACAAAAAAAACCGACGGATTCTAGTTTTATTTGGATCTTATTTCTCCTCTTCTCTTCTTTTAGTTTTGCTTTCTTTCTGTTCCCGCTCTCCGCTCTTTGTTGACAGCTATGATGAAAAAGGAGAAATGGTATTTTTTTCATTCATTTATTTATTTATTTTTCGTAGGGTGCACCGCCCCCTACGCTGTTGACAACGCTTGGAATAAACAACAACAAAATAATATCCTGTTTCCACAGCGTGGCTGTCAGCGGAAAAGGGCTTCCAAGAGTCATTTAATATTTTATTTCTGCTGGTTTCTTTGGCTATGCCGTGTAAGACTATATTTCTACATGATTCGACTGAAGGAATTATCTCCTTTAGAATATATATATATATATATATATATATATATATATATATATATATATATATATATATATATATATATATATATATATATATAGGGTATATATCAATATATACACTTATATCCATAAGTTCCTCGCTCTCCGCTCTTTGTTGACAGCTATGATGAAAAAGGAGAAATGGTATTTTTTTCATTCATTTATTTATTTATTTTTCGTAGGGTGCACCGCCCCCTACGCTGTTGACAACGCTTGGAATAATAAACAACAAAAAATAATATCCTGTTTCCACAGCGTGGCTGTCAGCGGAAAAGGGCTTCCAAGAGTCATTTAATATTTTATTTCTGCTGGTTTCTTTGGCTATGCCGTGTAAGACTATATTTCTACATGATTCGACTGAAGGAATTATCTCCCTTTAGAAATATATATCTATCTTATAATAATGTATATATATATATATATATATATATAATATATATATATATATATATATATATATATATAGGATTTAATTATATAATATATATTATATATATATATATATTATATAATATATATTAAGGGGTATATATCAATATATAACACTTATATCCATAAGTTCCTCGCTGGACGAATGGTCTTCGCGCTCGGCTGCCAGTCCGGTGGTCCGAAGTTCGAATCCCAGCTCGGCCAACGTGGAATCAGAGGAATTTGTTTCTGGTAATAGAAATTCATTTCTCGATTTAGTGTGGTTCGGATCCCACAATAAGCTGTAGGTCCCGTTGCTAGGTGACTAATTGGTTCCTAGCCACGTAAAAATATCTAATCCTTCGGGCCAGCCCTAGGAGAGCAGTTAATCAGCTCAGTGGTCTGGTAAAACTAAGATATACTTAACTTAATTTATATACATAATTATAGCAAACTCCTGCAAAAAAAAATACTTTCTCGCTGAAAAAAAAAAAAAGAATTCTCATTGATGAGAGCTAACAACGAAACCTACCCTACTGAAACTTCACGATTTCCTGAATCACCTCAAGCTACGTATATATACAAAAGTCCGCTTTGATTCAGTCACTCATTCAGCGTTCAGGAATAATTAACAATCCAGGGGGTTTCCCGAAGTGAATGAGTGACCTAGATGTTGTTGCAGATCGAAGTTATGCATTCACCCCCCGCCCCCCCAAAGGAATAAAGTCAATTTATTCAGTCGATTCGCTGGAATCACCTTCGCGCTCGTTCGAGAGAGAGAGAGAGAGAGAGAGAGAGAGAGAGAGAGAGAGAGAGAGAGAGAGAGAGAGAGAGGTAGAGGTTTTGGAGAATTGGCTGTGCGGGAGGAACGAAGGGTAAGTGTTTGTTGTAATATTCATTCAGGTATTATTATCGTGATATACAATTGTAAATTATATATATATATATCTAATAAAAGGAGCCCATAAAAACACCAAAATGTAGAGAGAAAAGTACTATATTTCAGAGACTGCTGTCTCTCTCTTCAGGTATAGAATGAGAAAAGTTTACAGAAAAGGTGGTATTTATACCAAGAGATTCGTCCACAAGTAAGCCAATTTAGGTCACCCCCGCTGATAATCTTCCTTTAATCTTCTTAAGCGTTGGTTGAATGAACACTGCGTCGACGATGTCCGATGTCCAATTCCCTTTTGAGATGTTCATTACCTGCTTCTCTTTTATTAAGGCCGATTCCATCATTTGACTCTTGTACCGGCAGTTGCTGCTATAAATTACACGTGACATATTCCAGTTTATTCTATGGTTATGTTCATTTATATGGTTGAAAATAGCCGAGTTCTGTTGTCCATACCTAACTGACCGTTTGTGTGTATTAATCTCTGGGGAAGTGATTTTACCTGTAAATCCGATAAGATTGGTCACAGTCCTGGCATGGGATCTCATATACCCCAGAGTCTTTGGGCGATGTCTTTTGTTGGACGTTAATCAGGGATTTGGCTAAGGTATTTGGGTAGGTAAATGCAAAAGGGTTGGATTTCCCAAGGGTGTGAGTTACTCTCTTTATCGTCTCCAGGTGGGGAATTTTTATTTTATTGTTGGGTGTGTCTCTGGTCTTGTCTTTAGGGGGTCGGTAGAAAATTACGTTTGCTTTTTTTTGGAATTGCTTTCTCAATTATATGGTCAGGATACTTTAAAGATGAAAGTTGCTTGCGAATTAGTTCAAATTCTTTTCCAGGAAATCTGGGGAACAAATTCGTAAGGCTCTTAAGAACAGGTTGCTAGCTAGACCTATCTTGATAGTATTGTCATGATAGCTAAAGTAGTGAATATATGAAAGTGAGAACGTTGGTTTTCTGTATATGGTAAATTTGTATTCTGTCGTGTCTCTGATTATTAAACATCAAGAAAAGGAATTTTGTTGTCTGTTTCCCATTCAACTTTAAATTTGATGCTGGGCACTAATGCGTTTAATTTTGAGAGGAATTCATTAAAATTACCCCACTTATTATCCCAAAATGTTAGTATGTCATCCACGTATCTCATCCACAGCATGTTTTTGGGTTTTATTGCATTTATTACTGTAGTTTCAAAGTATAGCCAATCTGTACATGGAATACTTTGAAACTACAGTAATAAATGCAATAAAACCCAAAAACATGCTGTGGATGAGATACGTGGATGACATACTAACATTTTGGGATAATAAGTGGGGTAATTTTAATGAATTCCTCTCAAAATTAAACGCATTAGTGCCCAGCATCAAATTTAAAGTTGAATGGGAAACAGACAACAAATTCCTTTTCTTGATGTTTTAATAATCAGAGACACGACAGAATACAAAATTTACCATATACAGAAAACCAACGTTCTCACTTTCATATATTCACTACTTTAGCTATCATGACAATACTATCAAGATAGGTCTAGCTAGCAACCTGTTCTTAAGAGCTTTACGAATTTGTTCCCCAGATTTCCTGGAAAAAGAATTTGAACTAATTCGCAAGCAACTTTCATCTTTAAAGTATCCTGACCATATAATTGAGAAAGCAATTCAAAAAGCAAACGTAATTTTCTACCGACCCCCTAAAGACAAGACCAGAGACACACCCAACAATAAAATAAAAATTCCCCACCTGGAGACGATTAAGAGAGTAACTCACACCCTTGGGAAATCCAACCCTTTTGCATTTACATACCCAAATACCTTAGCCAAATCCCTGATTAACGTCCAACAAAAGACATCGCCCAAAGACTCTGGGGTATATGAGATCCCATGCCAGGACTGTGACCAATCTTACATCGGATTTACAGGTAAATCACTTCCCCAGAGATTAATACAACACAAACGGTCAGTTAGGTATGGACAACAGAACTCGGCTATATTTTCAACCATATAAATGAACATAACCATAGAATAAACTGGAATATGTCACGTGTAATTTATAGCAGCAACTGCCGGTACAAGAGTCAAATGATGGAATCGGCCTTAATAAAAGAGAAGCAGGTAATGAACATCTCAAAAGGGAATTGGACATCGGACATCGTCGACGCAGTGTTCATTCAACAACGCTTAAGAAGATTAAAGGAAGATTATCAGCGGGGGTGACCTAAATTGGCTTACTTGTGGACGAATCTCTTGGTATAAATACCACCTTTTCTGCAAACTTTTCTCATTCATATACCTGAAGAGAGAGACAGCAGTCTCTGAAATATAGTACTTTTCTCTCTACATTTTGGTGTGTTTTTATGGGCTCCTTTTATTAGATGGAATTCTGTTGTTACAGAACACTTTTACCAAGTCATATATATATATATATATATATATATATATATATATATATATATATATATATATATATATATATATATATATTATTTTTGTCACATACACTATGACATGTTTTATTGTCATAAACAGTAAGCTACGGAAAGCCGTTTCATAAAAATTCATTTAAACTTGGAATAACGTACACGAAGGGTGATATATATATATATATATATATATATATATAATATATATATATATATATATATATATATATATATATATATATAAATTGTTTGTGTGTGAGCACAACATCAATGTCGAATATTTTCCTAAGCCTGTACTGCGCATTTTAATTTTGAGAACATTTCCAGCTAAACATTCACGTATATGAATCTTGACTCATTTTACTCAGCCGCTAGGCAAGACATTTAGCTTAGCTGTTTATTTCCGCGAGACAGAGAGGGAACGAATTTATGAAGTTTATTCTTTGAAGTATTGTAAAATACATGTCAATCAAGTTTCATCCTTAATACGAATGAAAAGGGATTAATATATGTATTTGAGTTTCGGAAGCGAATTATTATGATTCAGCAAAATTATTTATGCTTTTCCTTCCCAAAACAATTTTGTGCTTTTTCTTCCCCAGAACATTTTATGCCTTATATTCCCAAAAACAATTTATGCCTTTTCTTCCCAAAACAATTTTATTCCTTTTCTTCCTAAAACAATCTATGCCTTTCTTCCCAAAACAATTTTATGCCTTTTCTTCCTAAAACAATTTTATGCCTTTTCTTCCCAAACAATTTATGCCTTTTCGTCCCAAAACAATTTTATGGCTTTTCTTCCCAAAAACAATTTTATGCCTTTTCTTCCCAAAACAATTTTATGCATTTTCTTCCCAAGGTAAAAATAATATAAAGGTGTGATATCCTACATCATTCAGAAAAGTGCCTGTAAATCATTCTTGCAAGTTTTTTTATCTATTTCTTTACAGTGCACTCTCTCTCTCCCTCTATATTCCCTCCCTCAATCCTTGCGGAGACAGTCACATCTGTCACTGCCTTATGAATAATCCCGGCTGAGAGAAGCAGTATTAAGTCGTCCTTCGATTTCCACAGAGGAATCGTGGTACGTAATGCTGCGCTGATGATCACAGACCGATTTGGCTCTGGGGATGCCAGAGAGCATAGACTGCGGTCTTTTGTTTCTTTTCTTTTTTATTTATAAAGTTATTTGTTAATCTATTTTTTCTATTATCAATGAACTCCTAATTCTGTATTTTCTATTTATGTTTCTACTTTCAGATTAACACCCAATTCCTTGATTCCTTGGAAACTTGAATTTCGAGTCATTGGCCTCTGTGATGGACTTGTTACATATGAATAGGGTTGAATTTCTAAATATAAGAATAATAATAATAATAATAATAATAATAATAATAATAATAATAATAATAATAATAATAATAATAATAATAATAATAATAATAATATCTTCAAGTCAATGGCACCTGTGGTGGGCTCGTTCCATATGAATAGGGTTCAACTTCTGAATAATAATAATAATAATAATAATAATAATAATAATAATAATAATAATAATAATAATAATAATAATGAACCAAACAAAAACTTCTTTCAGTTTTCTTCTGACGATTGAAAAAGAAACCCACAAATTCAATTTGTAACTTGTTTACTTCTAAGTATTTACATTAAGTTTTACTCCACACTCTAGAGTGTGAGAGTGTGGAGTAAAACTTAATGTAAATACTTAGAAGTAAACAAGTTACAAATTGAATTTGTGGGTTTCTTTTTCAATAATAATAATAATAATAATAATAAAGAAAAGAAATACGAAGTACACGAGAGGGGATTAAACAACACAATAGAAGATGTAAAACAGAGGCTTAAGGCCAAAGCACATAAGATCCAACGGTACATGAACAGGAATAAGGGATACCAAACAGAACAAACTATTCGGAACCAACCAGAAAAGACTATACAGCCAACTAAGAGGGGAAGACAACCACCCAGAAATTCCTGAAGCCGAACCAAGTAAGAGACTCTGGGAAAACATATGGAGCAATCCGGTATCTTACAACAAACATGCAACATGGCTCCAGGAAGTCAAGGAAGAAGAAACAGGGAGAATAAAACAAAGATTCACAGACATCACGACAGACACAGTCAGGACACCAACTAAAGAAAATGCCAAACTGGAAAGCCCCAGGTCCCGATGAATAGTCCATGGATAACTGGCTCAAAAACCGTTCAAGGCCCTACACCCACGAATAGCAGAAACAACTCCAGCATTGTATCTCAAATCACCAAGCACCCAAATGGATGACCACAGGAAGAACATCCTTATACAAAAAGACAAGAGTAAGGGAAATATAGCCAGTAAACTACAGGCCTATCACCTGCCTACCAATAATGTTGGAAGTTACTAACATTTGTATCATCAGTGAAAGGCTATACAACTACCTAGAGGAGACAACACATCCCCCACGAACAGAAAGGCTGCAGAAGGAAGTGTAGGGGCACAAAAGACCAGCTCCTGATAGACAAAATGGTAATGAAGAACAGTAGGAGGAAAGGAAAACCAACCTAAGCATGGCATGGATAGACTATAGAAAGCCTTCGACATGATACCACACACATGGCTAATAGAGTGCCCTGAAAATATATGGGGCAGAGGAAAATACCATCAGCTTCCTCAAAAATACAATGCGCAACTGGAATACAATACTTACAAGCTCTGGAATAAGACTAGCAGAGGTTAATATCAGGAGAGGGATCTTCCAGGGCGACTCACTGTCCCCACTACTCTTCGTAGTAGCCATGATTCCCATGACAAAAGTACTACAGAAGATGGATGCCGGGTACCAACTCAAGAAAAGAGGCAACAGAATCAACCATCTGATGTTCATGGACGACATCAAGCTGTATGGTAAGAGCATCAAGGAAATAGACACCCTAATCCAGACTGTAAGGATTGTATCTGGGGACATCAGGATGGAGTTTGGAATAGAAAAATGCGCCTTAGTCAACATACAAAATGCAAAGTAACGAGAACTGAAGGGATAAAGCTACCAGATGGGAGCAACATCAAACACATAGATGAGACAGGATACAAATACCTGGGAATAATGGAAGGAGGAGATATAAAACACCAAGAAATGAAGGAAACGATCAGGAAAGAATATATGCAGAGACTCAAGGCGATACTCAAGTCAAAACTCAACGCCGGAAATATGATAAAAGCCATAAACACATGGGCAGTGCCAGTAATCAGATACAGGCAGGAATAGTGGAATGGACGAAGGCAGAACTCTGCAGCATAGATCAGAAAACCAGGAAACATATGACAATACACAAAGCACTACACCCAAGAGCAAATACGGACAGACTATACATAACACGAAAGGAAGGAGGGAGACTACTAAGTATAGAGGACTGCGTCAACATCGAAAACAGAGCACTGGGGCAATATCTGAAAACCAGTGAAGACGAGTGGCTAAAGAGTGCATGGGAAGAAGGACTAATAAAAGCAGACGAAGACCTAGAAATATACAGAGACAGGAGAAAGACAGAAAGAACAGAGGACTGGCACAACAAACCAATGCACGGACAATACATGAGACAGACTAAAGAACTAGCCAGCGATGACACGTGGCAATGGCTACAGAGGGGAGAGCTAAAGTAGGAAACTGAAGGAATGATAACAGCGGCACAAGATCAGGCCCTAAGAACCAGATATGTTCAAAGTATGATAGACGGAAATAACATCTCTCCCATATGTAGGAAGTGCAATACGAAAAAAAATGAATCCATAAACCACATAGCAAGTGAATGCCCGGCACTTGCACAGAACCAGTACAAAAAGAGGCATGATTCAGTGGCAAAAGCCCTCCACTGGAGCCTGTGCAAGAAACATCAGCTACCTTGCAGTAATAAGTGGTACGAGCACCAACCTGAAGGAGTGATAGAAAACGATCAGGCAAAGATCCTCTGGGACTATGGTATCAGAACGGATAGGGTGATACGTGCAAACAGACCAGACGTGACGTTGATTGACAAAGTCCCAAGAAGAAAGTATCACTCATTGATGTCGCAATACCATGGGACACCAGAGTTGAAGAGAAAGAGAGGGAAAAAATGGATAAGTATCAAGATCTGAAAATAGAAATAAGAAGGATATGGGATATGCCAGTGGAAATCGTACCCATAATCATAGGAGCACTAGGCACGATCCCAAGATCCCTGAAAAGGAATCTGGAAAAACTAGAGGCTGAAGTAGCTCCGGGCCTCATGCAGAAGAATGTGATCCTAGAAACGGCACACATAGTAAGAAAAGTGATGGACTCCTAAGGAGGCAGGATGCAACCCGGAACCCCACACTATAAATACCACCCAGTCGAATTGGAGGACTGTGATAGAGCAAAAAAAAAAAAAAAATAAATAATAATAATAATATATTAATAATAATAATAATAATAATAATAATAATAATAATAATAATAATATTGGAAGAAGACCCTCTTTCAAACAAGTCTTATTGAAAGATATTGCTGCATCAGCTGCATTCAACTTGTAAATAGTCTTCTCTATTTTTCTAATAATAGCTTTCTCTCTGCTATTACAACTGGCGAGTATTGCCCCGATATTACTCATCAGGAGCAGTCAATTTCAGGGATAATTGTTACAAATTTATTTATTTGTTACATTAAATTTATTTGTTACAGTAAATTTACTGTAACAAATAAATAAATTTGTAACAATTATCCCTGAAATTGACTGCTCCTGATGAGTAATATCGGCGCAATACTCGCCAGTTGTAATAGCAGAGTGAAAGCTATTATTTGAAAAATAGAGAAGACTATTTACAAGTTGAATGCAGCTGATGCAGCAATATCTTTCAATAATAATAATAATAATAATAATAATAATAATAATAATAATAATAATAATAATAATAATAATAACATAAAACGCATGAAGCCTTTTTACCTTAGTCTCTTCCAGATATGATTTGGTTAATTTTAATCTACTGTTTAACTCATGAAGTACAATTTTGAGCGTTTAATTCTTTACTTTAATTTCAGCCACTGTCTTGATACTCGTCCTTTTTTACTATTTTATAAGGTTAGTTAATCATTCACCACCTCTCCTAACTTAGTCAAAGATTCTTCAATTCCTCAATTTATTGTGTGGTTAACATACACGGGGTCAGGGACGAAGTTGAATCTCTCTCTCTCTCTCTCTCTCTCTCTCTCTCTCTCTCTCTCTCTCTCTCTAGAAGTCAATCGCAAGAATGTCTATTAATTTAGTTCTTTTTATCTATATGCTTCCTTGCACTATATTTGTTGTACAGATTCAGAAAACACAATGACTTCGGTCACGGAATGGGATGAAAACGCAGAATGGAATTTATTCCTTCGAACACAATAACTAGCGGAAATATCTTTGTACTAACTTTTAATATCTTGCTTTTAAACAGCCGACCTATTTCATGCCTCACTTACCACATGAAGAAGCCAGAGTTTTGCCAAACGTAGGAATGCAGTGACCTACTATGAGATTCAGGGTCTCTGTAACACGGTTTTTTGGACTTTGCTCCTTGTCAAAGCATCGGATGTAGCTGAAAGTTGACATATGTATATTTCACAACCACACACAAATTTTGTCAGCATTATCAATAACCTAAACCCGATAGTTTTAATTTTTATAGAGTGAAAATGATCTAGCCGACGCCATGGCCAATGATTACGAGCCAAGAGTCGAAAAACATTCATTACGTAAGCAAGGTAAACACACCTTTTGACGAAATGTTGCCCCGCCCATCCACCACACAGAAACTCCATCGGCTCTGAAACCCAAAGACTTTATGAATGGCGGAACGATACATAGATGTGGGTGGGGTATCAGTGCTAGCGTAGTAATACTACTGTAGCAGTAGTGCCGCAACAGTATAGCAGTAATATACATGAATTAAACGTTTAGGCCAACTGCTTGGATCCTTGAGGATCATTTAGCACTTCTTACAACTACTCGAGAAATTTGTTTTTATAGACAGATGTTAAATTTTCTAATCCAACAGTGCCCATGGTGGCCTACAGTGTTATCCTGAATTATAACGAGGCGAAAGTGGGTGGAGCCTCATGAAGTCATCATTCTGACGATAATTATTGGTGAAGGTTTAAAGCCAATATACAGTACCGACTATTTTTTTTTTTTCAGTAAATAGGTAGATAGCCAATAAATAAAAATTGCTTGACATTAGATATAGCAGTTATCAAATCAAGATTGTCTACTATGTTTTTGAAAATTACCAACTATTCCCTACATCTTGTCAATCTGATTGTGACCTATAAAGTAGACTGTAATTTCTTAGGAAACCTATTTTGGGAGTTAGACTAATAATCGAAGTGTTTTTGTATTTATTAACATATTTTGTTGGTTTGTTCATTATGACAATTATCAGTGGAGAGTTTCCAGAGTTCATAAAGGTGTACTGCTTTGCTTGTATTTAAATTTGTATGTCATTGTTGCCAGGGTAGGCCTTCGTTACGTATAGCCAATCATCCATCGAGAAAGAGGGAAGAAATGCTGTCATAAATTACGTAACGAGTGCGTTCGAAACCTTTTCTCTGAGTAAGTTGGCCCGTCTTCAAAAAATGTCACTTTTACATTATAAGTACCAAATTTATTCAACCTACGTAATGCAGAATACAGTCAAAATTTATGTGTAGATATAATATGTATTCTGAATAAGCGTTATATTTATGAAATGCATAGATAAAAAGTTATTGCGAAAATACCGTGTTACAGAGGCCCTGAATCTCATAGTACATAAGTAACTGATTACCTGTTATGGATCGGCTAGACACTTAAAGGTTATCATTCATTATTCTGTATCATTTTCGTTCGTTTTCGTGAGAACGACAAGAATTACGCTTTCGTGACTCGAACTGCTTGAAAGTGACGAAAGTGATTTTTCATTTGAAGCAATTGCAGCTTGGTTAAAAGGAGGGATAACGTGATATATAGACCGCTTCATTCAGTATAAAAATGTTTTTTGATATTACTCTGCAAAAGACTGAATGTTCCAGTTCTGGTCACTTAGATAACACGGAGATCCTTATGTCAAAGATCATATGACAATCATCAACGAACCACTTAATAGATAAATAAATAAATCAATCAATCAATCAATAAATAAATAATTATTTAGGTTGTCTCAAGATTACATGATCCTAACCTATACATTATGCGAGATATATTATTTCAGTGGTGACAATTTGATACCTCTAAGTTTAGTGAAGCTCAGGCAATAGAAATTCCGTACTTCATGATTTTACAAGGAATAAGAGGAATTTATTTCTGGTGATTAGAAATTCATTCCTCGATATAATGTGGTTCAGATCCCACAGTAAGCTGTAAGTCCAGTTGCTAGGTAAGCAATTGGTTCCTAGCCACGTAAAAAATATCTAAAATCCTTCGGGCCAGCCCTAGGAGAGCTGTTAATCAGCTTAGTGGTCTGGTTAAACTAAGATATACTTTTTTTCTGGTTAGCAAAGGAAGAGAAGATAGGCGATGTCTTTTCTAGTTATTTACCTTTTTTCCAAAATTAGTAAAAAAAAAAAAAAAAAACATATTTCGACAAACGAATAAACGCGGACGGAAATGACTTGAAGTTTTATGTATATTAAAAGACACTATTAAGAACTGTTTAATACAGATTTGTTAAGTTTGTGGAAAATGTCCTGGAGTTTTATA
>NC_061108.1:134054291-134077745 GCF_015104395.2 Macrobrachium nipponense
CTCCCCCCTCCCCCCTCCCTCCCGGCTTCCTCTCATTATTAGTTAGATCATGAGACAAAGTCGGGTCATTAGCATATTCATTATGGCATTGTCTGCGCCCTTGGAACTCCCGATAATGAATGAATATTGTTATGATGATATAATGGGAATTCAAACACGAGAACACGGAATTGTCTTCCGGTGGGACTTGCATTCCCGAATACGCCGTTGCTTAGGAATTATGAGAATATATCTTTCTTTGTGGTTTTGTTTTGATTTTTTCATGCTGCTAGAATATACTTTTCTCTGTGGTTTTCTTATGACTTTTGAAAGGTCGGATGGTTTTCTGAAATAATTGGATAGTAAGTCTGTAGTGCAAAGTTGATTAACTAACCTTCTCTCTCTCTCTCTCTCTCTCTCTCTCTCTCTCTCTCTCTCTCTCTCTCTCTCTCTCTCTCTCTCTTTTAAGTACCGGGTAGTTTTCTGAAATAGTAAGTTGTAATGCAAAGTTGATTAACTAACCTTTTGTCTTTTTTTCCCTTTATTGTCTTTTACTGTGAAACTCTCTCTCTCTCTCTCTCTCTCTCTCTCTCTCTCTCTCTCAAGTGTCGGAAATTTTTCTGACATGGTAAGTTTGAAGTGCAAAGTTAATTGTTTTTTTCACTTTTATTCTTTTTTATTGTGAAATTCTCTCTCTCTCTCTCTCTCTCTCTCTCTCTCTCTCTCTCTCTCTCTCTCTCTCTCTCTCAAGTGCCTGGCAGTTTTCTGAAATAGTAAGTTTGTAGTGCAAAGTTGAATAACTGACCTTTTGTCTTTTATCACTTGTATTGTCTTTTACTGTGAAACTCTCTCTCTCTCTCTCTCTCTCTCTCTCTCTCTGTTGTTGCAGTGCCCTGCCATTAACTGCATCAGTTTTCTGTCTTGCAGTGAAAGGAGACATCTCAAAGGTCATGTTTGATGTCACATTAGGAGCTGATAAAATTCAATAGTAACGAATAATGGATATCCTTGTTGGTTTTATATCTCTCCCTGTATACATGACATCTTGCATTACCTCATTTCCATCAAATGCAGATTTTTATATATATATATATAACTTTTCCCGTTGGCTTCTTTAATTTACTTTCCCGTCCTATGGAAGAATCTGCCACAGAGTATATCATTCTAGGGATGAATTAATAGTGGTATATTGTAAACATTAGGATACCTTCAATATCTGTTGTAATTTCTGGAGATCTGGATAACTTCACAAATACGTTCCTTTATTGTGTGGCAGATTTTGGAACCAGTTATGAAAAATTATATTTTGACCAGTTAAGTTAGCCTTATGCCAGCACAGGTTCTCGTTCATTAAGACCAGCGACCCCGACAAGGGATTTGGCAAAGACTTGAGAAGTAAAGGCTCTTCAGTTTTCATCTTCACTTCAGACACATCAATTTTCCTTGGAAGAAAATTGATGCTTTTTTCTTGAATGAGGTCAAGACTTAACCAAGATTAATGCATCCCAAATTGAAATAAATTGCTGGAAATTCCAGTAAAAGCAATTTCTTTACGCAGTTTTTCGTTCCTTTTTATGATCGCTTCAAACATTCTGGGTCATAAACTGTTATGTAAGAAACTGCCAGAATTAGAGATTTCGATTTTTGGCTAAAGTTCGCAGTGCAAGAGTGAGATTTAAAAAAAAAAATAATAATTCTGTAAACATTCAGTAGAGTTGAAAGAGACTTGAAGATCATAAGAGAATTTTCAGATTACGCGCCAATTGTATTCTACTAGTTTTAATAGCCCGTTGTTCCTCTGAAAAGATTTATTATATATTTATAAAGGTAATTTTTAAACAAACCATGGAAATATATTTTATGAGGTAATTTGTAGCCAATGAAATATGTTTGCTTGTGTTGCAAGTTGCAATTATATATTCTCTAGTTTTATGATAATTATAATTTTTATGAAAAATAAATTGCTATTAATGCTAGTTTTACTATAATTGCTATTAATGCTAGTTTTGTTATTATCATTGCTGATACTGTTGCTTTTCTCAAGTTGATATAAAACAAAATTGTAAGGTTATTAACACCCAAATATATTGAGCGCCTCGGTGGCGGGGTTGGTATGGTGTTGGCATCCCACTTCGGTGGTCGCGAGTTCGATTCTCGGCAATTCCATTGATGAGTGAGAGATTTCTGGTGATAGAAGTTCACTCTCGCCGTGGTTCGGAAGTCACGTAAAGCCGTTGGTCCCGTTGCTGAATAACCGCTGGTTGCATGCAACGTAAAAACCCCATACAAACAAACAAACCAAATATATCGTTAGACTGGATGACGTTGAATTAACCATCTGTTCGACACCATAATCCGACCTTCCTAAACCATGAGCCTTAGAGAGAACTCCAAGTACCCAGAGAATGCCCCATAATTCACTAATGCAGCCACACCTCCCCCGAGCCCATAGAAGCCCAGGTTTGGCATTTCCAGAAGGTGGAGGAAAGACCTGTTTTGGAAGTCTAGGTTTTGGAGGACTCTTTCCTTCTCCTCCTCCTCCGCCTCCTTCGCCTCCCAAACTTCCCTCCTCACCTCCTCCTTCCCTCTTCTCCGAAACTTCCATCCTCAGCTCCTCCTCCTCCTCCTCCCCCTCCTAAACTTCCCTCCGCAGCACCTCCTGCTAAAATTCCTCATCATCTCCTCCTCATTCTCCTCCTCCCGAACTTCCATTCACAGCTACTCTTCCTCCTCCTAAACTTCGCTCATCAGCTCCTCCTAAACTTCCCTCCGCAGATCCTCCTTTTCCCAAACTTCTCTCTGCAGCACCTCCCCCTAAACTTCCCTCATCAACTCCTCCTCCTCCCAAACTTCCATCCTCAGCTGCTTCTCCTCTTCCCAAACTTTCCTCCGCAGCTCCTCCTCCTCCTCCTCCTCCTCCTCCTCTGCACAAACAGGGGCTAAAAGAATCGTGCAGTAATCCCCTCCTCGCTTGGGCCCAATCTCCCAGTTTACATTCCACAAACAGAACCGACAGCGGGAACTCTCAGTCTTTCTTCTTTTTGCCCAACAACAGTAATTCATTCAAACGTGTTTTGGCAGCTAGATGTTCGCCGTTCCTCGCAAGGATGCCTGTGTGGATCTCACTTCGCTAAACCCCAAATATGATACTCTTTTGGGTATCGGATCTCACTCTCATCCCCAACCCCCAACCCCACCCCCCTCCCAAGTTGCGGATGTAAACAAATAAAATATCGCCTTTAGAGTTTGTCCATCGGTCGAGGATTCAACTGCGGTTGTGTTCTGGTTATGGCTGGAGGGGAACTTTGCTTGAAAATATAGATATGAAGTGTTTTTATTTCATCCATTTATTTGCCGTGAGATGTTTTGATGTCTGTCATTCGTTTTTGGTCCGTTTGTTGACCTCTTTTGGATCATTTCTTAAGATGTCATTATAGGTTCCTTGTTAAGGCAAATAAAATGAGATTATAGGAATGAAGAAACATCTATTGGACTTAATTTTTTTCAGAGTATGCCATTGTCGTTAATAGAGAGGGATTGAGATTTACTCAGTTGTTGCTAAGTTTAGAATTGGAAATTTGATGCATTCTGTGAATAACTCTTACAATCATTCATATATACATACATACATATATATATATATATATATATATATATATATATATATATATATATTATATATATATATATATATATATATATATATATATATATATATATATATATATATATATATATATATATATGTATATATATACATACATACACACACACACACACACACACATATATATATATATATATATATATATATATATATATATATATATATATATATATAGTATATATATATATATATATATTATATATATATACATATATTTATATGTATATATATATATATATATATATTATATATATATATATATATATATATATATATATATATATATATATACATAAATATGCCTCCATTCATTTTCCACCCTTTTCTAACAATTGTTTTCATAGTGCAACTGCTTTGAGGCTTTCCTCCTGTTACACCTTTCAAACCTTTTTTATTGTCAGTTTCCGTGTCAGCGCTGAATGACCTCATAGGTCCCAGCGCTTGGCCATTGGTTTAAATTGTATATTCTCTTCTGTTTTAGAATTCCCCAAGGGAAATATCCCTCCATGTCGAAGCAAGATAATGAAATTAAAGTACTGAGTTATCAGTAGGGGAGGTAAATTAATATAGAATAGAGGGAAGTTTAGAGAAAATCACAATGAGATATTTATTATATCAGTCAGACAGTTTGTGTGTGTTTTTTATACAAAAAAATAACCATTAATAAACTCTCCTTCTCGCATCAGATGCCTTTTGTTTCAGGTAGGGAGTGTTTTTCTATCATCGGACTGCAACATATGCATTAGCAAATTCATTTAGTAACTGTTGATTTAATCAGATTTTCGAGGGAATCTCATTCTACCGTAATGAATTATTTCCAGCACTGAAATTCAGTCATTTCACAAACAAAAGGTTTTATTTTTAAAGGCCCTTTCTGAAACCCTTCAAAATTAAAGAGTGAAATATATTTCCCCGACGTTTATTTATCATTTTTTGTGATCGCTGGAATATAGTAGGACGAGATACTTTGCTTGACATAAAGTAATTTTAATGAGAAAATAGTCCTGGAAAAATAATAAAAATAATATTATGGAGCAGAGGAACGTTCTGTTAGTGTGATGCTCTCTCTCTCTCTCTCTGTTTTGGTCAATGCATGTGGCTTTCTTATCGTTCATAAACTAATTTCATTATACATTTACTCTCTAATTAGACTGGCTCTCTCTCTCTCTCTCTCTCTCTCTCTCTCTCTCTCTCTCTCTCTCTCTCTCTCTCTCTCTCTCTCGTATTTGACCAGTGCTTCTTTCTTCGTTATCGTACGTAAAACTAATTCATTACTCTTCATTTACCGTCTAGTTCGATTCGTAACTCTCTCTCTCTCTCTCTCTCTCTCTCTCTCTCTCTCTCTCTCTCTTCCCCCATTTGCATGTGGCGTTTATCATGAAGTAGAACTCTCACTGCCACGCGATGCCGAGAGAGAGAGAGAGAGAGAGAGAGAGAGAGAGAGAGAGAGAGAGCTGAAGTTTAATTGAAGTTATCGTCGCACATCGTAGATCAAATGTCATGTGAACATGAAAGAGCCTTTGATAACGTAGCTCAGACGATTTTATCGCGTTATGAACGAACCCTTGTAATAACATTAAATGGGAATTACTTTAATAATTGCTTTGATAATAAATTTTGTCCGTTTAACGTTTAATGAAGAAGACTGACTGGGAGAAGATAGAGGAAGTTAGAAAAGGTCTGCTTCCATGTACAAAGGAGAGAATTGAGTCTCATTATCCGTCATTATAGACGAAATATAGACGAAGCTTAACTTGCATTTGTTCGTGGCTTTGCCCCAACTCATTTAAAAAAAATTAAAATAGAAACGAATACTTCAATTGAAGATGAATTCTATCCACATAACTCATTACATTATTGTCTTGGATTTGTGAAATTTACGAATCAGAATGGAATTAAGTCCTACGTATAAAAATCCATATTCCTTGCGTAATTTTTCTCTACATTACAACTAGAACTGTGTCTTATTTTATTGTTTATTGTACAAGATTTTTTATCTTTAATATATGTCACTTTAAAATGTTATTGAATATATTACTTTCAAATGTATGTTGTTTATTTGCTCAAAATGATGTCGTTTATTTGCTTCAAAATGTTAGTTGTATCTACTGGTAAGGTATCTCACTCGAATTTTGTAATTCGTGTAACTCTTTAATGCTGTTAAAATTGACTTCGAAATTTTATAAATGTTATTTTAATGTGTTTATTGTATATATTATTTTAAAATGTTTGTAGTTTATTTATTTCCAAATGTTAATTGTATCTACTGGTAAGGTATCCCACTCGAATTCCGTAAATCGTGTAACTCCCTGATGACAAGATATAAGATGCTGTTAGAATTGACTTCGAAATATTGTTCCAATAACTCAGCCAGGATAATTCTCTCTCTCTCTCTCTCTCTCTCTCTCTCTCTCTCTCTCTCTCTCTCTCTCTCTCTCTCTCGTCAGAGTGATGTCCTCTGGAATGTGTGAACTGAATATCCTATGGACCCTATCCAAAAGGTTATCAAATATATTAAAGGATACCATTTACTGATAAGTTTCTATATTACTCTTGAAATACCGACAAAATCCTGAAAGGGGTGTTTTTGATATTATATATTTTGAATATCCTGCGAATTCTTCTCTGGCTAGTTTTCTTAAGTAGTTTTCTGGTAGCAAAATCCTGAAAGAGATGTTTTTATATGAGAAGTTTAAAATATCATGAGAATTCTTCTGTGGCTAGTTTTTTAAGCAGTTTTCTGGTAGCAAAATCCCGAAAGAGATGTTTTTATATTAGATGTCTTAAATATCCTGAGAATTCGTCTGTGGATAGTTTTTTTTAGCAGCTTTCAGGTTGTTATAACACATACTTGCAAAAGGTAGAGCATATTATTTATATAACTGATTAAACTAAAGACGTTATTACGAAGTTATTTATATTACTTAATTCTATAGGTATCTGTCCCCATTACAGAAATAAATCATCCTGTTTGTTTTCTCATCCCGCCGATATGGGTAGTACAATTCATTTGAGATTTTCATAAAAAATATTTTTAGTCATTTCGTAGACTAAGTCCTTCTCAAACTTATGATGTGGAATTGATATGGGATTAACAAATTTATTTCGTTCTAAGCAGATCTACCACTAAATACCCCACTGCGAATCGTTGCGACACTAAAGCCCTTTTATAAAGTCTCTCTCTTGCTGCAGAGGTCAGAGAACAGATAAGTAAACTGAAGGAGACAGCAGAAAATGGTTTTGCTGTATCCTAAAAGTAACTTCCGACGAAATTATCTTTTCAGGGGGGACCGGGAGTGGGGGGGGATGTGATATGATAAGGCCTTTTAGGAGAGGGTCGGTTAAGGGGGAGGGATGGGGCAGGAAGGGTTGAGGGTTAGGGGGGGGGGAGAGTAAGAGGGGAAGGGAGCGAACTCAGAGATTCAGAAATCGCGTCTGAGGAGGACCTGGTTTCTGTCGGGTTGCAGGATTTCGACAATATCCCTAAGGGAGATACAGACGGTATCCGGAGACCAGGGGAGCCTTCTTCGTCTATCCGTTGGACCCCCACCCCCCAAATCCCCTCTCTTTCTTTTTGTTTTTCCCTCCTATCTAGAGGATTAGAGATAGCGAAGCTGATCCTTTGGGCTCTTGATGATAAAGAGAAAAGAGCGGAGCATGTGACGTTAACCAGAGGATATTCCAACCTTGTTTCTCGTTGCGTGGAATGTGTATGAATTATGGAATGTTAGAATGTTTTAATTTAGCTTAAATGAATTTTTTTGTGTTTATAGGTTCTATTAGGTTTTCATTTATGTTTTACATTCGTTATTTAATACCCAGACATCGCTTAATGAAAATGACCTTATAATGGTGGTATCTCTTTTTTCCTTAATTACGTGAAGCATCGGGCGAATTCGTAAATGTAACTTATACCATTAATGGTACATGTATCCTAGTAATGTTATTCGCGAAACATTACTCAGCGAATTCTCCCTTTTATTTATTTATTTATTTATTTATTTATTTATTTATTTTTGCGTATTCTCAAATGAATTATATTAAAATTTGGTTGTCTGTATAATTTGTTGTAATGACCGTCGTTTTTCGTCATCTCTCTCTCTCTCTCTCTCTCTCTCTCTCTCTCTCTCTCTCTCTCTCTCTCTCTCATTTACAGGTATTACTACTTCCTAGATTTACGCCGTTCAGTTACTGTTACCATTTTCTGTTAAGTTTTTTAATGTTCCACGTCCTTCTGTTTTCCTTGAATCATGTAAGATTTTTTACTTAATTAAATTTTTTTCCATTGACAAGCACGGTCTTCCGCCTTTTATTTTATATATTTGTTTATTTATTTTTTGGTCAAGATCTACCGTATATGATTCCATTGCGCTTTGTCTAATATGCTTTGCGTCGGCCTTAGGAAGGAGCATTGATTGCATGTCATCTTAGCCTTTACCTATAAAAATACAGCCTTCACTTATAAAAATACAGCATTTACTTATAAAAATATAGCCTTTACTTATAAAATATAGCCTTTACTTATAAAAAGACAGCCTTTACTTATAAAAATACAGCATTTACTTATAAAAACATAGCCTTTACTCCTAAAAAAATACAGCCTTATAAAAATATAGCCTTTACTTATAAAAATACAGCCTTTACTCATAAAAATATAGCCTTTTCTTATAAAAATACAGCCTTTACTTATAAAAATATAGCTGTTACTTATAAAAATACAACCTTTACTTCTAAAAATATAGCCTTTACTTATAAAAAATATCCTATCTAGACTGCAGTAGCTTGTACTGTACATTAAGATTTTATTTTTTTATTTTCTATTTTTATTTATTTATTTATTTATTTATTTTATAAACCTCCTCCTGGTTGAAAAATGTTAATAAGGTAGTCTCTACCCTGTTGACCTTTACACATTGAAAAATTTCTCCTCTGTAACCTACGGCAGTCTGTCCTGCAAAATAAAGCATTTCTCTCTATATATTAGAAATTAGAAACCTCTTTATGCAACCCAGCGATGACTCGAATATCCTCTTGGCTGTCGCGTATATAACTGGGTTGACTCGTTAACCTCATTGAGGCCAACCACAGAGGTACTTGAATTACGGTTGATTGATGCCACGACAGATCCTGGAATCTCATCCTGATGGTTCCAGTGAATCCATTTTAGGAATCTCGTGAAGTCAGATAAAGAGGTTATTGCTCGAGTGGTCCGTTGGGGTTTCATTTGGCTTTATGCTTTAATATTTATATAGGTCAAGTGCTCTCTCTCTCTCTCTCTCTCTCTCTCTCTCTCTCTCTCTAAAGAGGTGGATGATTTCAGATTATTTTTAATTGAATGGTTCGTTTCTTTCAGCTTTCGGCAGAACGGTTTTACCTTTCGTATATTGTAAGGTTCATTTAGACGGGTTGATTGTGGACATAATTTGACCTAAACTTATCAAATACCTCATAATGATTTAATTTATTGAAAGTCTTATGATTTGTACATGGCTTTCTCCGTCGAAAACTACAGAATGTTATTAACTATGTAGTATGTGTTTCGAAATTCCAAAATGATATATAACAATAGTAAAAAAATGCGCCGAAGTTTCGTCGGTACAATCGAGTTTTCTGTACAGCTTATAATGCTGTGTGAGCCGCGGTCCATGGAACTTTCATCCACAACCCGATGGTGGCTTGTCCTATAGCGTTGCCAGATGCACGATAATGGCTAACTTTAACCTTAAATAAAAATAAAAACTACTGAGGCTAGAGGGCTGCAATTTGGTATTTTTGATGATTGGAGGGTGGATGATCAACATACCAATTTGCAACCCTCTAGCCTCAGTAGTTTTTAAGATGTGATAGCGAACAGGAAAAGTGCGGACGGACAGACAAATCCATCTCAATAGTTTTCTTTTACAGAAAACTAAAAAATCGGGGCGTTTATCAGCATACTATAGTAGATTCACATCAACCGTGCATCTGATGTCTAGGCACATACCATTCGACGCTCCTGATTGGCTGTTGATAAGCCAATCACAAGGGCTAGAAACTCTCAGTCTCTCGGGAGAGTTCACATAGGCAGGATGTATGTTCCACTTCTCCTGAGGGATACGTCCTTCAAAGGTATCCCTCAGGAGAGATGGAACATAAATCCTGCATATATGAACTTTCGAGAGAGACTGAGAGTTTCCAGCCCTGTGATTGGCTTATCAACAGCAAAATCAGGAGCGTCGTAAGGGACAGGCCTTGACATCAGATGCACGGTTGATGTGAATCTACTATGAGTAATAGGCATACTTTTCGAAATTCCAAAATTATTAAGAAAAAAAAACATGGCGTTTGTAGGATGTACCAAAATTGAAAAACGAAAGGAAAATATCGCTTAAAATATCGATAACATAGTTTCCACGCCTTATTATTGCACTTGACCTGCATTGCATAACGAATGCTCTGCTAACGATTGATGCTAATATCCCTGAAAATGATAATATCCTGCAGGATGTTATAACCCTCAGAATACGCCTTGGCTGGCCGGATTCCTGATATTTTAATCTTTGATGCTTTAATATAATGCTTCTGGGAGGTAATTTTATTTGCGTTGTCCGAGACAGATGTTCTTGATTCGTACATGGATTTGTAATTATCTGGTGTTTGTGTTTAATACGTGTTTTCTAGGAAATTATTTTTATGTCTAATTGCTTTGATTTGTTCCGTGTCTATAGAGAGGAAAAGCTGAATTCGAGTTTTGCATTGATGACATTGAATTCTATACTTTTTATCATTACTATTTTTTTTTATTTTTAATTATTTATTTTATTTTTATTTCACTTTTTGCTTCTTTATTGCTTAGAAAATCTGCTGGAATGCCCTTTCATGATATTCATGAGCGTACCGTTAAGAAATCTTATTTTAGATAAGATTTTTCCTCTATATTGAATATGAATATTCTCTCTCTCTCTCTCTCTCTCTCTCTCTCTCTCTCTCTCTCTCTCTCTCTCTCTCTCTCAGGCATCCGGGGATTGTCCCCACAGATTTTCCAGTTGCCAATTTTCTAATCTTCAAATTGGTCTCTTTGTTCTGCTAATACTCAGTTGATTAGACAAGAAATTTGGGTGTTCATTTTAAGTGTCTTTTGCAACGAAGCTTCAAGGCGCAGCGTGTGGAAGATTTTCTGAGGCACAGCTGATGAGCCCTCTATGGTGGAGGTTATCGTCCTCCGAGCACGTGCTGGCATAAGGCCAGCTTAATAAGAAACAACTCCCTTATCACAGATCATCCTTCTGTGTTACTAAAGTTTTCTCGTATTTATTTTCTGTTTGATATATAAGGTTCTGTAATGTATAGTGTCAATCAGATATGTCTGTATATTTTCCGTGATATTTTTAGGAATTTCTGTTTGTAGTGATATGAAGCACTATTTACAGATTTACACATAAATTTCTGTGTAGTGATATGAAGTACTATTTACATATTTATGTAGGAATTTTTGTGCAGTGATATGAAGTACTATTTACGGATTTATAGGTTCAAAACACCTAATTTAGAGGTAAGAAATACCTTGTCATTTCTCTTCTTTGATTCACACCACAAAACGATTCCAGTATCACATTCCTGGATCCTCTACTATCAAGATATTTTACGTATCTGTCTCGTAGTTATTTCATATAATCCTTTATCTCCTCCATCGTCAGCAATCCTGACCCACCACTACTGCAACTACAACTACTACGGCTGGTATCTCTGTGTCTGCAATTTATTTTGGCACTGTGTTACCACGTTACCCATTGGGGTCGCCGGGGCAGGCAAGCTAAAGGCCGAGCCATTCTTGTCCTGGTCCAAATCCTTGATAAATGGTGAGAGAAGGCAGCTGGAGAGAGGGGCATCTGGCCGGAAAATCCATGTGAGTCTCTGTGTTTGGTCCTGTGTCATACGTGTAATGGGCAGACCGGCCTCTGGGAATCCCATGATAGGCTGCGTGAAGCTGGTTTTGTTTAATTGGTTGCGTGAACGTCTTTGTTATTTTTTTATGTATTATTGTATATATGTATAAATATACATTATTATTATTATTATTATTATTATTATTATTATTATTATTATTTAGTTGTTGATTATTGTTATATTAGTTATTTGTTACTCAATTGTACATTAATTATATACATTATTACATTATTATTATTAACTCATATACTCAGAGTTGAACCCTCCCTATTCATATGGAACAAGCCCAAAGAAGCCATTGACTTGAAGTTCAAGTTCTTAATAATGATGATGATGATGATGATATTATTATATTATTATTATTATTATTATTATTATTATTATTATTATTATTATTATCAGTTGTTGAACCTTATTCTTAGGAAACAAGCCCATAGAAGCCAGCCATTGACTTAAAATTCAAGCTTCTAATGATGATGTGATGATGATGATGATGATGATGATGATTATTATTATTATTATTATTATTATTATTATTATTATTATTATTATTATTCAGTTGTTGAACCCTATTCATATGGAACAAACCCCGTCGTTATTTTATGATAATGAAATGCTCTTTACAGATTCCACAAACAGCTGTTAGTATTCAATAAGCAAAACTGAGATCTTGAATTCAGTCATTTCTGGAACAGGCCGGAATCCCAATTGGAGAGAAGAAAATGGTTACTGGAATCATGAATAACTTTTAAATAACAGTTGTGTCAGGTTCATGCATAAATGTACGTCATGTTCATGTATAAATGTATGCCTGGTTCATGCATATATGTGTGCATCATTTTCATGCGTAAATGTATGTCAGATTCATGTATAAATGTGTGTCATTTTCACGCTTAACTGTATGTCAGGATCATGTATAAATGTATGTCAAGTTCAGGCATAAATGTATGTCTGGTTCATGCTTAAATGTATGACATGTTCATGCATAAATGTATGTGAGGTTCATGCATAAATGTGTGTCGGGTTCATGCATAAATGTATGTCAAGTTCATGCATAAATGTTCATGTTATGAGCATTGAGAGTGGCTTTCCATTCATCAAAAATCAAGTACACGATATGAACAAAAATTAAAATACACTATATCAGTTTACCATCGGAAACCTCAGCTGAATTCGTATCACATTACCTTTTGCATTACCCTGCATGCAGTTGTTCACAATTTATCCCACTGAATAAAAGACAAGGTTTGATATATATAATTTCCTCGTGAATCCATCAATCGCAAAAGAAGAAAACCCCGTTTTAGGGAACTGCTAAAAAATGACGTCGAGTTGAACGAAACCTCCTCTTCTAAATTGAAAAAAAAAAATTAAAATAGCTCAAACACCCTAACAATAAAACGCGAATCGCTTAAAGGGAGGAAAAATAAAAACTCTTTCCATAAACAAAGCGTAAAGGCGGACCATAAAATTCAGAATGACGTTACTTTCCTAAGTCTAACTACAAAAAGGGAATTTACGAGCTCTGTAAAGCGATACAGCCATAAAACACACACATGCACACACACACACACACGCACGCACACACACATAAACGTTTCCGAATTGAATTAATTCCCGACGGAGTAATACTTTGGGCCCATATAAAAATGGCTGGCGAGAGAGAGAGAGAGAGAGAGAGAGAGAGAGAGAGAGAGATTCACGCTTCCCTGAAAACAAGTCTGGGCTCTACAATCTTTTGGAAAGAGAGAGAGAGAGAGAGAGAGAGAGAGAGAGAGAGAGAGAGAGAGAGAGAGAGAGAGAGAGAGACTTAAGCAAGTGAGACTTTGTCGAAACCAGGTCTCTACAATCTTTTGAGTACGACGAGGAACCGTTAATTAATGTATAATGGATTAATATTGTTTTCCTTCTCCAAAGCGGTACGAGAAATACATGAATATTAAGGCATCCTGATAAAATGACTGTACTTCAAAATAATTTTCATCAACGGTAAAGATTCTTTATTGTATTAATGGATATACTTTAAACGAATTTTTACTTCCAGAATACAATTTCTGCCAAAAAAAAAAAAAAATCTAAACACAAAGAAACAGGTATCACTATTTTCATATCACTTTCGAACAATTCATTTTCATCTAATTTATTTTTGCCCTTTTTTCACATCACAAAGGGGCTGCAGGACTAGTACTACTTACCTTGAAACCATCGAAGGTTTACAATTTCGATATTCACTTTACCACCAAAAGCCTAAAACGAGGCGCCATTTGCGCAAATCCCGACAATTTTGGAAGCTTTCTCCTCTTCCTCCTCCTCCTCCTCCTCCTCCTCCTCTTCCCCATCCTCCTCCACCCAGAACAAATTCGGTAGTTTTAAGAACCTTTTTAAAGCATGACAGCCAACAAAGCGGCCCTCTGGGAACAAAGAATCTGCGCTCTGTCTTCTCTGAGAGATTTTGCCTTATCTTTCCTCTGGGGTACACACGACCGGACAATGTTTAGCTAGAAACAATGATTGTATTATAATTCTAAATCGAGCACGGAAATCATCTCGCTGAATCATAAAACACTTCAACGCCTCTTTTTATTTATTCTTTGTTTATCTTTTAATTACGCATTTAAGACCAAGATAAGCTGTTGGAAGACCCGTCGCTAGGTAGCCAATTGGTTCCTGGCCACGTAAATAAAAACCTAATCCTTCGGGGCAGCCCTTAGGAGAGCTAGTTGTTAGTCAACTCAGTGGTCTGGTTAAACAAAGGTATACTTAATGCATTCTTCCATATTTAAAAGAAATTAACAGAAATAGCTTAAAGCATTCTGCCACATTTAAATTAATTTAACAGTGAAATAGCTTAATGCATTCTGCCAGATTTGAATTAATTCAACATTAAAATAGCTGAATGCATTCTACCATATTGGAATTAATTTAACAGTGAAATAACCGAATGCACTCAGCCATATTTGAATGAATTTAACAGTAAATTAGCTGAATGCAGCTGTAATATTTAAAGTTGCAATCAAGCCTTAGAATCAAAAACCGACAAAGCCACTATAAGTACAAAGGGTAATTTTCCCTTCATGAATAACTCCAAATTTCCAATATTTCCTTAGAAAGAATTATTACAGCTGAATGCTTTCTGCAATATTTACCGTTTAAATTAGGAATTTTGATCAGAACTCAACAAAGCCACAGGAAACAGGGTAATGTTTACTTCATGAATAACTACGAACTTGCAATACTTCTTATGAAATAAATATCACCAATAAAGACTTTTCATTCCTTAGAGAGAGAAATATTATCTCTAACAAAAACATTCCATTCAAACACATCGAAACCACATCCAAATTCTCACAGGAGAATTATACATTACCCGAGTCTCCTCTTCTTCATGGAAGCTGTGTCCTTGGAGTCCATTTGGATGCTAATGTAAAACGTCCTTTGACATCGGAAGGAACATCGCTGACGAAGAGAAGACCTTCCACAGCAAACCCTCCTCCAGCTACATTTGGTCCCCGAAAATGCCCTTCCCCCCCCTCACACCCCACCTCCCCTTGAATAACGGCCTTTAATTAAGAGGGTTACGTCTGTGTTCTGTATTTCTGAAGATGTTTTAATCAAAAGGGGATTTAAAAATGTGTATACAAAGCGTATAGAGATAAAATGATTCAGACGCGAAATGAGCATTGTGTCAATAAAACAGCTAGAGAAAGAGAGAGAGAGAGAGAGAGAGAGAGAGAGAGAGAGAGAGAGAGAGAGAGAGAGAGAGAGAGAGAGAGAGAGAGAGAGTCAAACCAATAAAATATACCATATCTTTTATTAAAACCTAGTAGGTAAAAATTGACTTAGGCACTTCAGTCTACAAGGAAAATCCTTTTGGAAATTTGATTAACCTTTATTCCATAAATTGTATTATACATAAAACTAACAATAAGGTTTAAACATCAAAACCAATCACCCTCCTCTGTGGGGCTGTTACTCAGTAATACAAGGGAACATCAAAAATATTTTTAGTAGGACTTAGAAAACCACGAGAAAGCAAAAAACGATAAATGCCAACCAGTCTGCGTTAGGCAAGACACTTTAAAAGCCAAATAATGGAATGGCAAAATTGGTCGAGTTTTATTTTCGCTTTTACCTGGCATGTTTTTATACACAAACGACCGACATCTCAGAGAGGCTGTATAGAAAACAATATCACAAACACGAATGGGCGTGAGAGGTTCATGCTATTCTGAATTTGAATTTTATATGATATAACTATGTTTATCAAACTGGACAGACACACCAATGCTAGATGCATCTACTCATAAATATCTCGCTAAAAAAAATCATGAAAATTATTTATGTCAGTTCCAAATTTGTAACATAACTGTTCGAATATCCTAATCCGCTTTTCTTGATAGTCCCTAATAAGATTTAAGTAAAATACCTTAAATTTATAGTGAACAAAAGTAGTGAAATCAAATCATAAAACAGAAAATAATTATATTGAGATAACCATGGAGTAACCTATTTCAATTATCATAAACAGTTCCTTTGTATACAGTGCTTCTACTTATTCTTCTTCTTCTTCTTCTCTCTCTCTCTCTCTCTCCTCTCTCTCTCTCTCTCTCTCTCTCTCTCACACACACACGCATATACATGCAGTAAACAAATCGTAAGCATGATTCTAATAATTCTATTTTCCCTGATCTCAGATAAAATGGTCAAGCAACCACCCAATTACCTTCTCGTTAATTTAATGACGAAACCTCCAAGTTCTTGTAACCTTTTATACAAAGACAACTTTAAATTACAATCAATGCCTGAATTCGCCTTTAACGTAATGTATGGGGAACATATTGATTCATTAAAACGACTATAAAAGACAATCAGCGACTACTTCTCTCAGATCAGTAACCTACCGAATCGCTTTAACTATTCTGACCAAAGTTCTCACACGGGACGGTTGGCAATGCATCCGGGTCAAACTATGTTTAACTTCTCTCTTTGACAGCGATTGTACGACCATTTTAACAGTGATTGCTGCAAAAGTTTCGAATACAGAGAGAGAGAGAGAGAGAGAGAGAGAGAGAGAGAGAGAGAGAGAGAGAGAGAGAAAAAACACTTTGTAGAAAAACCCTACCATTATTTGTCGTCACATTAAAGGGTTCTCCAAAGCCAGTCTCTCTCTCTCTCTCTCTCTCTCTCTCTCTCTCTCTCTCTCTCTCTCTCTCTCTCTCTCTTTTCAGGATAATTGCAAGCCACTCTCAATGCTCATAACATGAACATTTATGCATGAACTTGACATACATTTATGCATGAACCCGACACACATTTATGCATGAACCTCACATACATTTATGCATGAACATGTCATACATTTAAGCATGAACCAGACATACATTTATGCCTGAACTTGACATACATTTATACATGATCCTGACATACAGTTAAGCGTGAAAATGACACACATTTATACATGAATCTGACATACATTTACGCATGAAAATGATGCACACATATATGCATGAACCAGGCATACATTTATGCATGAACATGACGTACATTTATGCATGAACCTGACACAACTGTTATTTAAAAGTTATTCATGATTCCAGTAACCATTTTCTTCTCTCCAATTGTTGGGATTCCGGCCTGTATTTCCAGAAATGACTGAATTCAAGATCTCAGTTTTGCTTATTGAATACTAACAGCTGTTTGTGGAATCTGTAAAGAGCATTTCATTATCATAAAATAACGACGGGGTTTGTTCCATATGAATAGGGTTCAACAACTGAATAATAATAATAATAATAATAAAATAATCTAATAATAATAATAACAATAATAATACAATAATAATAATAATCATCATCATCATCATCATCATCTCATCATCATCATCATCATTAGAAGCTTGAATTTTAAGTCAATGGCTGGCTTCTATGGGCTTGTTTCCTAAGAATAAGGTTCAACAACTGAATAATAATAATAATAATAATAATAATAATAATAATAATAATAATAATAATAATAATAATAACAATCATCATCATCATCATTAGAAGCTTGAACTTCAAGTCAATGGCTTCTTTGGGCTTGTTCCATATGAATAGGGTTCAACTTCTGAGTATATAGTTTAATAATAATAATGTATATGTATACATAATATATACAATGATACAAACAACTAAATAATAATAATAATAATAATAATAATAATAATAATAATAATAATAATAATAATAATAATAATACATACATTTATGCCTGAACTTGACATACATTTATACATGATCCTGACATACAGTTAAGCGTGAAAATGACACACATTTATACATGAATCTGACATACATTTACGCATGAAAATGATGCACACATATATGCATGAACCAGGCATACATTTATGCATGAACATGACGTACATTTATGCATGAACCTGACACAAGTGAGGTCAATGAAATAATGGGCACACCACCAGTATCACAGAAACAAATAACTTGACATATGCAGGAGCAAGATTAGTAGCAGAACTGATGGGGATTCGAACACCAACACCACCGTCACAACCAACCCAACAGAAACCAAAACAGCAACCTCCTTGGAAAAGGCGCCTGGAAAAGCAAATCATGGTGATGAGATCTGACTTGAGTAAACTGAAAGAGATGGCAGAAAAAAGGCTAAGAAGCAAGAAAACAAGGGAGGAACTCAACGAGAAATACAAAGTACAAGAGAGGGGACTAAACAACACAATAGAAGATGTAAAACAGAGGCTTAAGGCCAAAGCACACAAGATCCAACGGTACATGAACAGGAATAAGGGATACCAACAGAACAAACTATTCGGAACCAACCAAGAGAGCTATACAGCCAACTAAGAGGGGAAGACAACCACCCAGAAATTCCTGAAGCCGAACCAAGCTAAGAGACTCTGGGAAAACATATGGAGCAAATCCGGTATCACACAACAAACATTGCAACATGGCTCCAGGAAGTTAAGGAAGAAGAAAACAAGGAAAAGAGGAAACAGGAGAATAAAACAAAGATTCACAGACATCACGACAGACACAGTCAGACACCAACTAAAAAAAGAAAAGATTTGCCAAAACTGGAAAGCCCCAGGTCCCGATGAAGTCCATGGATACTGGCTCAAAAAACTTCCCAAAAGGCCCTACACCCACCCCCGAATAGCAGAAACAACTTCCAACAGTTGTAATCTCAAATCACCAAGCACCCCAAACTGGGAATTTGACCCACCAGGAAGAAAAAACATCCTTTAGTACAAAAAGAACAAGAAGTTTCAAAGGGAAAAATTTTACTACCCAGTAAACTACAAGGCCCCCCTATCAACCTGCCTTACCAAATAATTGTTGTTGGAAGTTACTAACAGGTATCATCAGTGAAAGGCTATACAACTACCTAGAGGAGACAAACACCATCCCCACCAACAGAAAGGCTGCAGAAGGAAGTGTAGGGGCACAAAACACCAGCTCCTGATAGGGACAAAATGGTAATGAAGAACAGTAGGAGAAGGAAAACCAAACCTAAGCATGGCATGGATAGACTATAAGAAAGCCTTCGACATGATACCACACACATGGGCTAATAGAATGCCTGAAAAATATATGGGGCAGAGGAAAATACCATCAGCTCCTCAAAAATACAATGCGCAACTGGAATACAATACTTACAAGTTCTGAATAAGACTAGCAGAGGTTAATATCAGGAGAGGGATCTTCCAGGGCGACTCACTGTCCCCACTACTCTTCGTAGTAGCCATGATTCCCATGACAAAAGTACTACAGAAGATGGATGCCGTGGGTACCAACTCAAGAAAAAGAGGCAACAAAATCAAAACCATCTGATGTTCATGGACGACATCAAAGCTGTATGGTAAGAGCATCAAGGAAATAGATAACCCTAATCCAGACTGTAAGGATTGTCTGGGGGACAATCAGGATGGAGTTTGGTAAGAAAAATGCGCCTTAGTCAAACATACAAAAAGGCAAAGTAACGACAACTGAAGGAATTTAAGCTACCAGATGGGAGC
Organism: Macrobrachium nipponense; assembly: GCF_015104395.2. Classification (NCBI taxonomy): domain Eukaryota; kingdom Metazoa; phylum Arthropoda; class Malacostraca; order Decapoda; family Palaemonidae; genus Macrobrachium; species Macrobrachium nipponense. The sequence goes on from NC_061108.1 coordinate 134,073,893, forward strand.
AACAATCAAACACATAGATGAGACAGGATACAAATACCTGGGAATAATGGAAGGAGGAGATATAAAACACCAAGAGATGAAGGACACGATCAGGAAAGAATATATGCAGAGACTCAAGGCGATACTCAAGTCAAAACTCAACGCCGGATATATGATAAAAGCCATACACACATGGGGCAGTGCCAGTAATCAGATACAGCGCAGGAATAGTGGAATGGACGAAGGCAGAACTCCGCAGCATAGATCAGAAAACCAGGAAAACATGGACAATACAATACAAAGCACTACACCCAAGAGCAAATACGGACAGACTATACATAACACGAAAGGAAGGAGGGAGAGGACTACTAAGTATAGAGGACTGTGTCAACATCGAAAACAGAGCACTGGGGCAATATCTGAAAACCAGTGAAGACGAGTGGCTAAAGAGTGCATGGGAAGAAGGACTAATAAAAGTAGACGAAGACCCAGAAATATACAGAACAGGAGAAAGACAGAAAGAACAGAGGACTGGCACAACAAACCAATGCACGGACAATACATGAGACAGACTAAAGAACTAGCCAGCGATGACAATTGGCAATGGCTACAGAGGGGAGAGCTAAAGAAGGAAACTGAAGGAATGATAACAGCGGCACAAGATCAGGCCCTAAGAACCAGATATGTTCAAAGTATGAATAGATGGAAATAACATCTCTCCCATATGTAGGAAGTGCAATACGAAAAAATGAAACCATAAAACCACATAGCAAGTGAATGCCGGCACTGCACAGAAACCAGTACAAAAAGAGGCATGATTCAGTGGCAAAAGCCCTCCACTGGAGCCTGTGCAAGAAACATCAGCTACCTTGCAGTAATAAGTGGTACGAGCACCAACCTGAAGGAGTGATAGAAAACGATCAGGCAAAGATCCTCTGGGACTATGGTATCAGAACGGATAGGTGATACGTGCAAACAGACCAGACGTGACGTTGATTGACAAAGTCAAGAAGAAAGTATCACTCATTGATGTCGCAATACCATGGGGACACCAGAGTTGAAGAGAAAGAGAGGGAAAAAATGGATAAGTATCAAGAATCTGAAAATAGAAATAAGAAGGATATGGGATATGCCAGTGGAAATCGTACCCATAATCATAGGAGCACTAGGCACGATCCCAAGATCTGAAAAGGAATCTGGAAAAACTAGAGGCTGAAGTAGCTCCGAGCCTCATGCAGAAGAGTGTGATCCTAGAAACGGCGCACATAGTAAGAAAAGTGATGGACTCCTAAGGAGGCAGGATGCAACCCGGAACCCCACACTATAAATACCACCCAGTCGAATTGGAGGACTGTGATAGAGCAAAAAAAAAAAAAAAAAAAAAAAAAAAAATCAAAAAAAAAAAAAAAAAAAAAAAAAAAAAAATAATAATAATAATAATAATAATAATAATGTATATTTATACATATATACAATAATACATAAAATAATAACAAAGACGTTCACGCAACCAATTAAACAAAACCAGCTTCACGCAGCCTATCATGGGATTCCCAGAGGCCGGTCTGCCCATTACACGTATGACACAGGACCAAACACAGAGACTCACATGGATTTTCCGGCCAGATGCCCCTCTCTCCAGCTGCCTCTTCTTCACCATTTATCAAGGATTTGGACCAGGACAAGAATGGCTCGGCCTTTAAGCTTGCTTGCCTGGCGACCCCAATGGGTAACGTTGGTAACACAGTGCCAAAATAAATTGCAGACACAGAGATACCAGCCGTAGTAGTTGTAGTTGCAGTAGTGGTGGGTCAGGATTGCTGACGATGGAGGAGATAAAGGATTGTATGAAATAACTACGAGACAGATACGTAAAATATCTTGATAGTAGAGGATCCAGGAATGTGATACTGGAATCGTTTTGTGGTGTGAATCAAAGAAGCGAAATGACAAGGTATTTCTTACCTCTAAATTAGGTGTTTTGAACCTATAAATCCGTAAATAGTACTTCATATCACTGCACAAAAATTCCTACATAAATATGTAAATAGTACTTCATATCACTACACAGAAATTTATGTGTAAATCTGTAAATAGTGCTTCATATCACTACAAACAGAAATTCCTAAAAATATCACGGAAAATATACAGACATATCTGATTGACACTATACATTACAGAACCTTATATATCAAACAGAAAATAAATACGAGAAAACTTTAGTAACACAGAAGGATGATCTGTGATAAGGGAGTTGTTTCTTATTAAGCTGGCCTTATGCCAGCACGTGCTCGGAGGACGATAACCTCCACCATAGAGGGCTCATCAGCTGTGCCTCAGAAAATCTTCCACACGCTGCGCCTTGAAGCTTCGTTGCAAAAGACACTTAAAATGAACACCCAAATTTCTTGTCTAATCAACTGAGTATTAGCAGAACAAAGAGACCAATTTGAAGATTAGAAAATTGGCAACTGGAAAAGGGGAAAATCCCCTGTGAGACATGACCCCGGATTGCCCTGAGAGAGAGAGAGAGAGAGAGAGAGAGAGAGAGAGAGAGAGAGAGAGAGAATATTCATATTCAATATAGAGGAAAAATCTTATCTAAAATAAGATTTCTTAACGGTACGCTCATGAATATCATGAAAGGGCATTCCAGCAGATTTTCTAAGCAATAAAGAAGCAAAAAGTGAAATAAAAATAAAATAAATAATTAAAAATAAAAAAAAATAGTAATGATAAAAAGTATAGAATTCAATGTCATCAATGCAAAAACTCGAATTCAGCTTTTCCTCCTCTATAGACACGGAACAAAATCAAAGCAATTAGACATAAAAAATAATTTCCTAGAAAACACGTATTAAACACAAACACCAGATAATTACAAATCCATGTACGAATCAAGAACATCTGTCTCGGACAACGCAAATAAAATTACCTCCCAGAAGCATTATATTAAAGCATCAAAGATTAAAATATCAGGAATTCGGCCAGCCAAGGCGTATCCTGAGGGTTCTAACATCCTGCAGGATATTATCATTTTCAGGGATATTAGCATCAATCGTTAGCAGAGCATTCGTTATGCAATGCAGGTCAAGTGCAATAATAAGGCGTGGAAACTATGTTATCGATATTTTAAGCGATATTTTCCTTTCGTTTTTCAATTTTGGTACATCCTACAAACGCCATGTTTTTTTTTCTTAATAATTTTGGAATTTCGAAAAGTATGCCTATTACTCATAGTAGATTCACATCAACCGTGCATCTGATGTCAAGGCCTGTCCCTTACGACGCTCCTGATTTTGCTGTTGATAAGCCAATCACAGGGCTGGAAACTCTCAGTCTCTCTCGAAAGTTCATATATGCAGGATTTATGTTCCATCTCTCCTGAGGGATACCTTTGAAGGACGTATCCCTCAGGAGAAGTGGAACATACATCCTGCCTATGTGAACTCTCCCGAGAGACTGGAGAGTTTCTAGCCCTTGTGATTGGCTTATCAACAGCCAATCAGGAGCGTCGAATGGTATGTGCCTAGACATCAGATGCACGGTTGATGTGAATCTACTATAGTATGCTGATAAACGCCCCGATTTTTTAGTTTTCTGTAAAAGAAAACTATTGAGATGGATTTGTCTGTCCGTCCGCACTTTTCCTGTTCGCTATCACATCTTAAAAAACTACTGAGGCTAGAGGGTTGCAAATTGGTATGTTGATCATCCACCCTCCAATCATCAAAAATACCAAATTGCAGCCCTCTAGCCTCAGTAGTTTTTATTTTTATTTAAGGTTAAAGTTAGCCATTATCGTGCATCTGGCAACGCTATAGGACAAGCCACCATCGGGTTGTGGATGAAAGTTCCATGGACCGCGGCTCAC
>NC_061108.1:134078245-134093722 GCF_015104395.2 Macrobrachium nipponense
ATTCAATACATACGATATATCACACAGCTGTCCATTCATCAAAAATCAAGTACACGCTATGAACAAAAATTAAAATCACTATATCAGTTTACCTATCAGAAAACCTCAGCACTGAATTCGTATCACGAAACATTACCTTTTACATTACCCTGCATGCAGATATTCACAATATATCCCAATGAATAAAAGACAAGATTTTATATATATAATTTCCTCTTGAATCCATCAATCGTAAAAGGAGAAAATCCCGTTTTAGGGAACTGCTAAAAAATGACGTCGAGTTGGACGAAAACTCCTCTTCTAAATTGAAAAAATAAATTTAAAATAGCTCAAACACCCTAACAATAAACGCGAATCGCTTAAAGGGAGGGAAAAAAAAACTAGTGCCATAAACAAAGCGTAAAGGCGACCATAAAATTCAGAATGACGTTACTTTCCTAAGTCTAACTACAAAAAGGGAATTTACGAGCTCTCTAAAGCGATACAGCCACAACACACTCTTTTGTGTACGACGAGGAACCGTTAATATATAATGGATTAATATTTGTTTTCCTACTCCAAAGCGGTACGAGAATACATGAATATTAAGGCATCCTGATAAAACGACTGTACTTCAAAATAATTTTCATCAACGGTAAAGATTCATTGTATTTATGGATATACTTTAAACGAATTTTTACTTCCAGAATACAATTTCTGCCAAAAAAAAAAAAAATATATATAAACACAAAGAAACAGGTATCACTATTTTCATATCACTTTCGAACAATTCATTTTATTTTCATAACTAATTTATTTTTGCCCTTTTTTCACATCAAAAAAGGGGCTGCAGGACTAGTACTACTTACCTTGAAAACATCGAAGCTTTACAATTTCGATATTCACTTTACCACCAAAAGCCCAAAACGAGGCGCCATTTGCGCAAAATTCGGACACATTTTTGGAAGCTTTCTCCTCCTCCTCCTCCTCCTCCTCCTCCTCCTCCTCCCCCAGATTCGGCCCCACTATCCTCCTCCTCCTCCTCCTCCTCCTCCTCCTCCTCCTCCTCCTCCTCCACCCAGAACAATTCGGTAGTTTAAGACCCTTTTTAAAGCATGACAGCCAACAAAGCGGCCCTCTGGGAACAAAGAATCTGCGCTCTGTCTTCTCTGAGAGATTTTTGCCTTATCTTTCCTCTGGATGAGGAAGAAGCAACGAAACCTTTGTCGGGTACACACGACCGGACAATGTTTAGCTAGAAACAATGATTATATCATATTTCTAAATGGAGGAATTCCTCTCGCTGAATCATAAACACTTCAACGCCTCTTTTTATTTATTCTTTGTTTATCTTTTAATTACGCATTTAAGACCAAGATAAGCTGTTGGAAGACCCGTCGCTAGGTAGCCAATTGGTTCCTGGCCACGTAAATAAAAACCTAATCCTTCGGGGCAGCCCTTAGGAGAGCTAGTTGTTAGTCAAACTCAGTGGTCTGGTTAAACAAATGTATAGGACTTAATGCATTCTGCCATATCTAAATGAAGTTAATAGTGAAATAGCTTAAAGCATTCTGCCATTTAAATGAATTTAACAGTGGAATACCTGAATGCATTCTGCCATATTGGAATGAATTTAACAGTGAAATAACCGGAATGCACTCTGCCATATTTGAATTAATATAACAGTAAAATTGTCGAATTCATTCTGCTATATTTAAAAGAATTTAACTTTAAAATAGCTGAATGCAGCTGCAAAATTTAAAGTTGAAATCAAGGAAGATTAGAACCTCTAATATTCCTTATTTAAAATAAATATCACCAATAAACATATTTCATTCCTTAGAGTGAATAGAATCCCTAACAAAACATTCCATTCAAACACATCGGAACCACATCCAAATTCTCACAGGAGAATTATACATTACCAGAGTTCTCCTCCTTTCTTCATGGAAGCTCTGTCCTTGGAGTCCATTTGGATGCTAATGTAAAACGTCCTTTGACATCGGATGGAACATCGCTGACGAAGAGAAGACCTTCCACAGCAAACCCTCCTCCAGCTACATTTGACCCCCGAAATTGCCCCCCCCCCCCCCCCCCCACCTCCCTTGAATAACGGCCTTTAATCAATAGGGTTACGTCTGTGTTCTGTATTTCTGAAGATGTTTTTTAATCAAAAGGGGATTTAAAAAATGTGTATACAAAGCGTATAGAGATAGAATGATTTCAGACGCGAAATGAACATTGTGGCAAATAAAACAGCTAGAGAGAGAGAGAGACCTTACCTTACAGACCTTACATCTTGTTCGGGTTGCCCCGCCCCAGGTCCCTCAGTGTGAGGCACCTCTAATGTCTACCAGAGAGTTGCTAGTACATCTTTCCGGTATATTTTGCATCTTCCAATCTTGGATGGTCTGGGATGCAGTTTAGATATTTGTCGAGCTTATTCTTAAAACATCTACGCTCCATCTGAATATATTCCTCAGATGAGCTGGCAACGCATTGAATAGACGCTGCATTATCGATGCTGGTGCGTAGTGGATTAATGTCCTGTGTGCTTTCCTTATTTTTCCTGGTATAGTTTTGGGCACTATTAATCTACCTCTGCTTGCTCTTTCTGATATTTTTAGTTCCATGATATTTTCTGCTATTCCTTCTATCTGCTTCCATGCCTGAATTATCATGTAGCGTTCTCTTCTCCTTTCTAGACTATATAATTTTAAGGATTGTTAGTCTTTCCCAGTAGTCAAGGTCTTTAACTTCTTCTATTCTAGCTGTAAAGGACCTTTGTACACTCTCTATTTGCGCAATATCCTTTTGATAGTGTGGGTACCATATCATATTGCAATATTCAAGTGGACTACGAACATATGTTTTATAAAGCATAATCATGTGTTCAGCTTTTTCTTGTTTTTGAAGTGCCGTAACAACATTCCCATTTTTGCTTTATATTTTGCCAACAGAATTGCTATTTGATCATTGCATAACATGTTCCTATCATCATCACACCAAGGTCTTTAACTGCTTCCTTATTTGTGATTGTCTCATTATTAGGTCCCCTATATGCATATAGCTTTCTTCTTCTGTCTCCATAATTTATTGATTCAAATTTATCAGAGTTAAATACCATCCTATTTACCTCTGCCCAATCATATACTTTGTTAAGGTCTCTTTGTAGAGCGTTCCTATCTTCATCACAAGTAATTTCTCTACTTATTCTTGTGTCATCTGCGAAACTACTCACTACCGAATCCTTAACATTACTGTCTATGTCTTCAATCATAATAACAAACAGTATTGCAGCTAACACCGTACCTTGCGGCACACCGGATATTACCTTGGCTTCATCCGATTTCTCGTCGTTTGCAATAACTATCTGTTTTCTGTTGTGTAAAAATTCTTTTAACCATCTTCCTACTTTTATCCACGATATTGTGTTTTCTAATTTTCTTCGCTAATATATTATGGTCTACTTTGTCAAAAGCTTTTGCAACGTCTAAATAAACCACATCTGTTTCATTTCCGCTTTTCATATTTTTGAATATGTTCTCACGGTGGACTAACAGTTGGGTTTGTGTACTTTTCCGGGTACGAAACCATGTTGTCTTTATTAAACAAATTATTTTTTATTAAATGTTTCATAATATTTTTCTTCATTACCCTTTCATACACTTTCATAATATGTGATGTTAGACTCACAGGCCATATAATTACTTGCCTCTAGTCTTGATCCACTTTTTGAAAGTAGGGGTAATATATTAATTTTAATTTGTGCTCATCATAAATCTTCCCTGTATCTACACTTTGTCTTAATAATATTGCAAGTGGCTTTGCGATAGAATGAACTACTTTCTTTAACAAAATAGCAGGCACTCCATCAGGCCCTGCATCAGCTCCATTTTAAATTTCATTAATAGCCTGCACAATATCAGCTTCATTAATATCTATGTCAGCTAAATATTCACTATTTTCATCCCTTACTTCTATATCATTATCTTCATTATCTATTCTAGGGGTGAATTCTCTCTTATATCGTTCTGCCAATATGTTGCAAATTTCCTTTTTTTCATTCGTTAATCTCCCTTCAATTCTTAGGAGGGCCTATTTCTATTCTTCTTTTATTCATCTTCTTCGCATATGAGTATAATAGTTTGGGATTTTGCTTGATATTTAATAGGGTTTTTTCTTCCAAGTTCCGTTTTTTCATTTTCTTTTGAGTGTATAATCTTTTGTTCTGCATTTTCTATCTTACTTTTTAGTTCTATAACTTTCCATGCATTTTTTTCTTTTGCAAGACCTTTTTTCCACTTTCTGATTTTCTGGAACAAGATCCTTCTGTCTCTTGGTATGCATGACTGATGTTTACTTTTCTTCTTCGGTATATATTTTATCCACTATTTTCTCTAATATTTTATATAATATCTCCGTATTTACCTTTATGTCATCACTTACGAAAATGTTATCCCAATCTTTGTTTAATTCTTCATTTATTTCTGACCATTTTATATTTTTACTGTAGAAGTTGTATTTTCCATATCCTTCCCACTTTTTCATTTCTTGCTTATCTCTGTTTTCACTTGCTTTGGAATGGACTGTTAATTCTATGACATTATGGTCTGAAATACTCGCATTATAAACTATTATTTCTTTAACATAATTCATCTCGTTCACAAATACTAGGTCTAAAGTTTTTTTCCTTTCATGTTGGCAGGTGATTTATTTATTGAATGTTGTATTCTAGTAGCATATCTAATAGCTTTTCGAATGCCTCTTATCTTCTGCACTACTATTACTCTCTTTTTATATGTATAAGTACAACTACAACTCCTATTCGTTCTTAATTCCATTCTACGAAAGGAAAGTTGAAGTCTCCAGATAGGATAATAGTCCAGTCCTTGTGATTTCTACATATATCATCCAATTTTTCTATTATTAAGTCAAACTCTTTAGTATTAGGAGGTCTATATATTACTATGTTCATTAATTTTTCAGATTCAAATTCTACCGCTATTAGTTCACATTCTGAGTTACTATATTTCTCATATATTTTTCCTTGTTTTTTGTCTTTTCCATATATTGCGGTTCCCCCTTGATTCCTATTTTTTCTATCTGATCTATAAGTTTGAAACCCTTTTATTTGATCATCATTCCCAGTCTCTTGGGAATACCAGGTTTTCACTTATATTCATTATATCTATTTTCTTTTCAGTTTGGGTTAGTTCTTCTAAGTACTCTATTTTTCTTTTTGAGTTACTCGTAACTAAACCCTGCGCATTCATCACTATGATGGTTTGCGTGTTTTCTCCTTCATTTAATATTGGTAATAATAAGGATTTTCCCATGTCTCTTTCCTGTTTCTGGTATGTTGTTCTTTTTTTCATTTCCAGAAAAATTCTGACATTAAAAAATCCAACTTTTCCATAATATTTGTTCTTCCTTCATCATAATTATTCATTTTGTGTCTGAATCTGCAATTTTCTCCATATCTGCAATATCCTCTTGCATAATAAAAACAGTTATTATCTCTTGAGTAGAATCTTGGAGCTGATGCATTGAAATTTTTTGCTGACACCTCTGCATATCTCGTTGATGGCTTGCTTTTTTCTTTTACCTGATATTCTTCATTCCTCTCTTTATTTGTTTCTTTCTTATTTTGGATTTTATTACTTGATTGGTTATTTATTGGATTATTTTTCATGGCTAGCAGGGTTGCATATTATTGTTTACAATTTTTTTTGTCGAACTTACATTGCCTTTTACCTTTTTTTTAGGTTTTTTTGCATGTGATTGTTTTTGGATGTAGATCTCTGCAATCATCCTCATAGCCATCTAGGTATGCACCAATTTACCATATATTTCATAGTTGTGACATACCACCTTAGGATGTTTGTAGTAACATTTTTCTCCAAATCTGCAATTCCCTCTTTTCAAAAGGTTGCAGAAAAATTTGTCGTTTTTTTTGTATGTTTTTTTCCTCTTCCCGCATTGTGTACAATCTGGGTATGCCTCTTCGGCATTTTTCTTTTGTGTTGTCATATCGTATTTATTTCTTCGTAGGGTATGCTGCTTTATAGCCTCATATGTAGTATCAATGAGTATCTCTGCATCCATACTTTTATCTTGTTCTTTGTTTTTCCTTATCTTTTTCTGTCATTTCAGTTTTGTTTACTTCTCTTACGTTTTCCCTCTTCTTCTTCTTCTTCCTTCTTCTTCTTCTTCTTCTTCTTCATCCTCAACTATTTGTACATTCAATCTTGATTTAATAACATTGTCTATCCATGGTAGACATGTTGAGCAAAAAATTCTTGTGTCTTTTCTCATATCTTGCATTACCTCAGCACACTGTGGATGGGTCGGAATGTTGCATGCAGCACATTTTCTGATTAGGTTTTGTGGATTAACTATGCTATACCACACCTTACACAGTTTACATGCTTTTGGCATTCTTTTTCCTATGCATCAATTAGGATATTCACAAGGTTCACCTTATTCATTTCTTTGTCGGAATATGTTGGTTTATGTATATTTTCTTATGAGTCTCGTGACCACTTGGATTTTATTTGGAACTTCTTCAATTATTTTCAAGAGGTTTTCAGTTGATTTGTTCCAGTTTGAAGGATTGGTATCCTTCTAATATATCTATGAATGCTTTGTATCTTTTTGGTTAGGACTGTTGCTGATCTCATAGATCAGAAATGCCAGTTCCCTTCCTGCTACCTCATCGTATTGCGAATCTGCCAAGCAAGCTAAATCTCGCCATTTTTTTGCCGCAGTTTTTGGAACTTACTGCCATCTTGTTCTGATTTACAGTATTTCACTTGATAAACTAACTAGAAGACGCTTTATCCTACTATTTTCACACTAATCTTATCACCGATAGTTCACGAACACTTCTAGATATTTCTCAAATTCTAGACGTATGGTAAACTTGTGATATCTGTTGATTAATCTGACTTCGCGTAGGAACGTCTCACCAAGCAAGATGACTACTAGAGAGAGAGGAGAGAGAGAGAGAGAGAGAGAGAGAGAGAGAGAGAGAGAGAGAGTCAAACCAATAAAATATAGCATATCTTTTATTAAAACCTAGTAGGTAAAAATTGCCTCAGGCACTTCAGGCTACAAGGAAAATCCTTTAGGAAATTTGTTTAACCTTTATTCCATAAATTGTATTATACATAAAACTAACAATAAGGTTTAAACATCAAAACCAATCACCCAACTCTGTGGGGACTGTTACGGTAATACAAGGGAACTAAAAAAATATTTTTAGTTAGGACTTAGAAAACCACGAGAAAGCAAAAAAAGAATAAATGTCAACCAATCTGCTTTAGGCAAGACACTTTAAAAGCCAAATAATGGAATGGCAAAATTGGTCGAGTTTTATTTTCGCTTTTACCCGGCATGTTTTCATACACAAACGACCGACATTTCAGAGTGGCTGTATAGAAAACAATATCACAAACACGAACGGATGTGAGAGTTTAATGCTATTCTGAATTTGAATTTTATATGATATAACTATGATTATCAAACTGGACAGACACATCAATGCTAAATGCATCTACTCATAAATATCTCGCAGAGAAGAAAAATCATGAAAATTATTTGTTATGTCGATTCCAAATTTGTAACATAACTGTTCGAATATCATAATCCGCTTTTCTTGATAGTCATTAATAAGATCAAAGTAAAATACCTTAAAATTATAGTCGATAAAAGTAATGAAATAAAAAATCCTAAAACAGAAAAAAATTATATTATGATAAGCATGGAGTAACCTATTTCAATTATCATAAACAGTTCCTTTGTATACAGTGCTTCTCTCTCTCTCTCTCTCTCTCTCTCTCTCTCTCTCTCTCTCTCTCTCTCTCTCGGTCTCATACATGCATTAAACAAATCGTAAGCATGATTCTAATGATTATATTTTCTCTGCTCTCAGACAAAATGGTCAAGCAAATCGCAATTATCTTCTCATAAAGAAACTTAGATATACCATTACAAAAATATCAAGCTCAATGATAATTTAATGACTAAATCCCAATTTCCTGTAACCTCTCAAACAAAGACAACTTTAAATTACAATCCATGCCTGGATTCGCCTTGAACGTAGAGTATGGAGATCATATTGATTAATGAAAACGACTATAAAAGACTACCAGCGACTATTTCTTTCAGATCAGTCACCTACCGAATCGCTTTAACTATTCTGACCGGAGTTCCCACACGGGACTTTTGGCAATGCACCCGGGTCAAACTATGTTTAACTTCTCTCTTTGACAGCGATTGTACGACCAGTTTAACAGTGATTGCTGCAAAAGTTTCGAATACAGAGAGAGAGAGAGAGAGAGAGAGAGAGAGAGAGAGAGAGAGAGAACACTTTGTAGAAAAAACTTACCATTATTTGTCGTCACATTAAAGGGTTCTCCAAAGCCAAAGATTCTCTCTCTCTCTCTCTCTCTCTCTCTCTCTCTCTCTCTCTCTCTTTAGGATAATTGCAAGCCACTCTCAATGCTCACAACATTGACACATTTATGCATGAACATGACATACATTTATGCATGAACCTGACATACATTTAAGCATGAAAATTACACACATGTATGCATGAATCTAACATGCATTTACACATGAAAATGACGCACACATATGCATGAACCTGGCATACATTTATGCATGAACCTAGCACAACTGTTAGTTAAAAGTTATTCCTCATTCCAGTAATCATTATCTTCTCTCCAATTGGGATTCCGGCCTGTTCCAGGAATGACTGAATTCAAGATATCAGTTTTGCTTATTGAATACAAACAGCTGTTTGTGGAGTCTATAAATAGCATTTCATTATCATAAAATAACGACGGAGTTTGTTCCATATGAATAAAGTTCAATTTCTCAATTTTAATAATATAATAATAATAATAATAATAATAATAATAATAATAATAATAAAAATAATAATAATAATAATAATATTCTTTGGAAGCTTGAATTTCAAGTCAATGGCTTTTGTGGGCTTGTTCCATATAAATAAGGTTCAGCAACTGAATAATAATAATAATAATAATAATAATAATAATAATAAAATAATAATAATGTATAAGTATGCATGCTGTATATATAATACATCATAAAACAGCAAAGACGTTTTTCGCAACCAATTAAACAAAACCAGCTTTACGCAGCCTATCGTGGGATTCCTAGACGAAGGCCTGTCCTGTACACGTATGACGAGGACCAAACACAGGGATTCACATGGATTTTCCGGCCAGATGCCCCTCTCTCCAGCTGCCTTCTCTCACCATTTATCAAGGATTTGGACCAGGACCAGAATGGCTCGGCCTTAAGCTTGCCTGCCCGGCGATCCCCAATGGGTAAGGTAGTAACAGTGCCAAAATAAATTGCAGATGTGGAAAGAGACACCAGCTGTAGTAGTAGTATAGTAGTAGTAGTAGTAGTAGTAGTAGTAGTGCTGGGTCAGGATTGCTGACGATGGAGGAGATAAAGGATTTTATGAAATAACTACAGGGAGAGATACGTAATCTTGATAGTAAAGGATCCAGAAATTTGATACTAGAATCGTTTTGTGGTGTGAATTGAAGAAGAGGAATGACAAGGTATTTCTCACCTCTAAATTAGGCGTTTTGAACCTATAAATCCGTAAATAGTACATCACATCACTACACAGAAATTCCTACATAAATCTGTACATAGTACCTACATTTCACTACGAAGAGCCTACATAAATCTGTAAATAGTACTTCATATCACTACGAACAGAAAATTCCTAGATTCTATAAATCTGTAAATAGTACTTCCATATCACTACAAACAGCCTACATAAATCCGTAAACAGTACTTCATATCACTACAAACAGAAATTCCTAAAAAAAATATAACAAAAGAAAATACAGACATAACCGAATGACACTAGAAATTACAGAACCTTATTTAGCAAATCGAAAATAAATATGAGATAACAGCAGCAACACAGAAAGATAATCTGTGATAATGGGGTTGTTGCTTTTTTATTAAGCTGGCCTTATGCCAGCACGTGCTCGGAGAAAGATAACCTCCACCACAGAGGGCTCATCAGCAGTGCCTCAAAAAATCTTCCACACGTTGCGCCTCTAAGGCTTGTTGCAAAACAGACACTTGAAGTGAACACCTAATTCCTTGACTAATCAACAGAGTATTGGCAGAGCAAAGACAAATTTGAAGAAAAGGAAATTGGTAACTGGAAAATCTGTAGGGATAATCCAGGGTGCCTGAGAGAGAGAGAGAGAGAGAAGAGAGACAATATTCAATATAGAGGAAAAATCTTATCTAAAACGAGGTTTGTTAAAGATAAGCTCATGAATATCATATAAGGGCATTCTAGCAGATTTTCTAAGAAATAAAGAAGCAAAAAAGTGAAATAAAAAAAAAAATAAATAAAAAAAAAAATAGCCATGATAAAAAGTATAGAATTCAATGACATCAATGGAAAACTCGAATTTAGCTTTTCCTTCCTCTAGACACTGAACAATGCAAAGCAATACCCGTTTCTATAAAACAGGTATTAAAGACAAACACCAGATAATTACAAATCCACGTTCGAATCAAGAACATCTGTCTCAGACAACGCAAATAAAATTAACTCCCAGAAGCTTTATATTAAAACGTCAAACATTAAAATATCAGGAATTCGGGCAGCCAAGGCGTATCCTGAGGGTTATAACATCCTGCAGGATATTATCATTTTCAGGGATATTAGCATCAATCGTTAGCAGCGCATTCGTTATGCAATGCAGGTCAAGTGCAATAATAAGTAAGGCAGTTGAAGTTACCGATATTGTTTAAGCGATATTTTCCTTTCGTTTTTCAATTTTGGTACATCCTGCAAACGCCATGTTTTTATTTCTTAATAATTTTTGAATTTCGACAAGTATGCGTATTACTCATAGTAGATTCACATCAACCGCGCATCTGATGTCTACGCCTGTCCCATGCGACGCTCCTGATTGGCTGTTGATAAGCAATCACGGGGCTGGAAAGTCTCAGTCTCTCTCTCGAGTTCACATAGGCAGGATGTATGTTCCACCTCTCCTGAGGGATATTGGAAACTCTCAGTCTCTCTAGAGAGTTCACATAGGCGGGATGTATGTTCCACCTCTCCTGAAGGATACATTTGAAAGACGTATCTCTCAAGAGAGGTGGAACATACATCCTGCCTATGTGAACTCGAGAGAGAGACAGAGTTTCCAACACTGTGATTGGCTTATCAACAGCCAATCAGGAGCGTCGTAAGGAATGGGCCTAGACATCAGATGCACGGTTGATGTGAATTTACTATAGTATGCTGATAAACGCTACAATTTTAAGTTTTCTGTAAAAGAAAACTATTGAGATGGATTTGTCTGTCCGTCCGCACTTTTCCTGTTCGCTATCACATCTTAAAAACTACTGAGGCTAGAGGGTTGCAAATTGGTGAATTGATCATGCACCCTCCAATCATCTAACATACCAAATTGCAGCCTTCTAGCTTCAGTAGTTTTTATTTTTTTATTTAAGGTTAAAGTTAGCCATTATCGTGCATCTTGGCAACGTTATACGACAGGCCACCATCGGGCTGTGGATGAAAGTTTCATGGGCAGAGGCTCATACAGCATAATACGCGATTGCACCGAAGAAATTACGGCGCATTTTTTATCTTTTTTTAATATAATTTTGGAATTTCGACACATACATAGTTACATAGTTAATAACATTCTGTTTTTTTGTTTTTTTTTTTTTTTTTTTTTTTTTTTTTTTTTTTCGACGAAGAAAACGATGTACAAATCATAAGACTCACTAAATTAACTTATTATAAACTATTTAATAAGTTTAAGTCAAATTATGTCCATAATCAACCCGTCTAAATGAACCTTACAATATACGAAAGGTAAAAATGTTCAGCTGAAAGCTGAAAGAAACGAACCATTCAAATAAAAAATAATCTGAAATCAACCACCTCTTTAGAGAGAGAGAGAGAGAGAGAGAGAGAGAGAGAGAGCACTTGACCTATATAAAATATTTAAAGCATAAAGCCAAATGAAACCCCCAACGGACCACTCGAGCAATAACCTCTTTATCACGAGATTCCTAAAATGGATTCACTGGAACCATCAGGATGAGATTCCAGGAATATGTCGTGGCATCAATCACCATAATTCAAGTACCTCTGTGGTTGGCCTCATGAGGTTAACGAGTCAACTCAGTTATATACGCGACAGCCAAGAGGATATTCGGGTCATCGCTGATTTGCAAAAAGAGGTTTCTAATATATGAAGAGCCAACTGCTTTGCTGTGCAGGATAGACTACCGTAGGTTACAGAGGAGAAATTTTTCAATGTGTAAAGGTGAACAGGATAGGGACTACCCTATTACCATTTTTTAACCAGGAGGAGGTTTCTAAAATAAATAAATAAATAAATAAATAACAATAGAAAAAAAAATCTTAATGTACAGTACAAGCTACTGCAGTCTAGAGAGGAAATTTTTTATAAGTAAAGGCTATATTTTTATAAGTAAAGGTTGTATTTTTATAAGTAAAGGCGGTATTTTTATAAGAAAAGGCTATATTTTTATGAGTAAAGGCTGTATTTTTATAAGTAAAGGCTGTATTTTTTTAAGAGTAAAGGATATGTTTTTATAAGTAAATGCTGTATTTTTATAGGTAAAGGTTGTATTTTTATAAGTAAAGGCTATATTTTCATAAGTAAAGGCTATATTTTTTATAAGTAAAGGCCATATTTTTATAAGTAAAGGCTGCATTTTTAAATAAATAAATAAAATAAAAGGCGGAAGACCGTCCTTGTAAATGGAAAAAAAAATTAATTAAGTAAAAAATCTTACATGATTCAAGGAAACCAGAAGGACGTGGAACATTCCAAAACTTTGCAGAAAATGATAACAGTAACTGAAAGGCATAATCCTACTCCTATGCAGTAAATCTGGGAAGTAGCAATACCTGTAAATGAGAGAGAGAGAGAGAGAGAGAGAGAGAGAGAGAGAGAGAGAGAGAGAGATGAGGAAAAACGACGGAAAAAACCAGGTCATTACAACAAATTATTCAGACAACAAAATTTTAATTCAATTCATTTGAGAATACGCAAAAATGAATAAATAGATAAATAAATAAATAAAAGGGAAAATTCGCTGAGTAATGTTTCACGAATAACATTACTAGGAAATCATGTAGCATTAATGGTATTAGTTACATTTACGAATTCGCCCGATGCTTCACGTAATCAGGGAAAAAAGAGCATTCCACCACCATAAGGTCATTTTCATTAAGCGATGTCTGGGTATTAAATAATGAATGTAAAACATAAACGAAAACCTAATAGAACCTATAAACACAAAAGAATACATTTAAGCCAAATTAAAACATTCCAATATTCCAAAATTCCTACTCATTCCACGCAACAAGAAACAAGGTTGGAAAATCCTCTGGTTAACGTCACCTGCTTCGCTCTTTTCTCTTTATCATCAAGAGCCCAAAGGATCAGCTTCGCTATCTCTAATCCTCCAGATAGGAAGAAAAAACAAAAAAGAAGGGTTTGGGAGGGGAGGGGATGGGGGGGGGGGGGGGTGGAGTCCAACGGATAGACGAAGAAGGCTCACCCCCTGGTCTGTAACTCCCTTAGGGATATTGTCGAAATCCTGCACCCCGACAAAAACCAGGTCATCCTCAGACGAGATTTCTGAATCTCTGAGTTCACTCCCTTCCCCTCTTACTCTCCTCCTCCCCTAACCCTCAACCCTTCCTCCCTCATCCCTCCCCCTTAACCGAACCGACCCTCTCCTAAAAGGCCTTATCATATCACATCCCCCCCCCCCCCCCACCCCCCACGCGTCCCCCCTGGAAAAGATAATTTCGTCGGAAGTTACTTTTGAGGATAACAACAAAACAATTTTCTGCTGTCTCCTTCAGTTTACTTATCTATTCTCTGACCTCTGCAGCAAGAGAGAGGCTTTATAAAAGGGCTTTGGTGTCGCAGTAGGGTATTTAGTGGTAGGTCTGCTTAGAATGAAATAAATTTGTTAATCCCATATCAATTCCAGATCATTAGTTTGAGAAGGACTAAACAAAATATTATGAAAATCTCAAATTAATTGTTCTACCTATATCGAATGGATGAGAAAATAACCAGGATGGTTTATTTCTGTAATGGGGACAGATACCTATAGAATTAAGTTAAATAAATAAACTTAATAACTTCTTTAGTTTATTCAGTTAGATAAATCATAAACTCTACCTTTTGCAGGCATATGTTATAACTACCTGAACACTGCTAAATCATGATATTTGAAACATCTAATATAAAAACATCCCTTTCAGGATTTTGCTACCAGAAAACTGCTAAACAAACTAGCCACAGAAGAATTCTCAGGATATTTAAAATATTTAATAATAAAACCTCCCTTTCAGGATTTTGCTACCCAAAAACTGCTAAGAATTTTATATTAGAATATCTAATATAAAAACATCCTTTTTTTTTTTTTTTCAGGATTTTCCTACCTGAAACTGCTAAAAAGACTAGCCATAGAAGAATTCTCAGGATATTTATAATATTTAATATTAAAAACATCCCTTTCAAGATTTTGCCATCTGAAAACTACAAAAAAAAAAACTTGCCACAGAAGAATTCTCAGGATATTTAGAATATCTAATATCACATCTCTTTCAGGATTTTGCCGGTATTTCAAAAGTAATCAAGAAACTGGTCAGTAATGATATCCTTGTAGTAGATTTGATCATTTTTTAGTTAGGGTCCATAGGATATTCAGTTCACACATTCCGGAGGACATCCTTCTGACGAAAATAAGTAGGAATATAATTATCTTGGCAGAGTTATTGGAACAATATTTCGAAGTCAATTCTAACAGTATCTTATTATATCTTATAATCAGGGAGTTACACGAATTACGAAATTCGAGTGGGATACCTTACCAGTAGATACAATTAACATTTTGAAATAAATAAACTCAAAACTTTTTAAAATAATTCATACAATAAACATAATAAAATAACATATGTCAAATTTCGAATTCAATTTTAACAGCATCAAAGAGTTACAAGAATTAAAAAATTCGAGTGAAATACATTACCAGTAGATACAACTAATCATTAAAGCAAATAAACAACAACATTTTGAGCAAATATAGTATACATTTTAAGTAATATATTCAATAACATTTTATAGTGACATATATTAAAAATAAAAAATAAAACATATACAAGAAACATCAAAATAAGACAAAGTTCTAGTTGTAATGTAGAGAATTATTACGCAAAGAATATGGATTTTTATACGTAGGACTTAATTCCATTCTGATTCGTAAATTTCACAAACCCAAGACAATACTGTAATGAGTTATGTGGCTAGAATCCACCTCCAACTGAAGCATTCGTTTCTATTTTATTTTTTTTAAATGCACTGGGGCAAAGCCAAGAACAAATGCAAGTTAAGCTTCGTGTAT
>NC_061108.1:134094222-134131722 GCF_015104395.2 Macrobrachium nipponense
TCAACTCCTCCTCTTCCTCCTCCTCCCAAACTTCCATCCTCAGCTGCGCCTCCTCCCCCTAAACTCCTCTCATCAACTCCTCCTACTAAACTTTCCTCCAGAGCTCTTCCTTCTCCTCCCAAACTTCCCTCATCAATTCCTCCTCCTCCTCCTCCTCCTCCCAGACTTCCATCCTCATCACCTCCTCCTCCTCCCAAAACATTCCCTCATCAATTCCTCCTCCTCCTTCCTCCTCCTCCCAGACTTCCATCCTCATCACCTCCTCCTCCCAAACTTCCCTCCGCAGCACCTCCTCCTGAAAACTTCCATCCTCATCCTCCTCTTGTCCTCCTCCTCCTGTGCACAAACAGGGCTAAAAGAATCGTGCAGTAATCCCCTCCTCCTCGCTTGGGCCCAATCTCCCAGTTTACATTCCACAAACAGAACCGACAGCGGAACTCTCAGTTTTTTCTTCTTATTTTCCCAACAACAGTAATTCATTCAAACGTGTTTTGGCAGCTAGATGTTCGCCCGCTCCCTCGCAAGGGTGCCTGTGTGGATCTCCACTTCGCTAAACCCCAAATACGATCCTCTTTTGGGTATCGGATCTCACTCTCATCCCCAACCCCCACCCCCCTCCCAAGGTTGGGATGTAAACAAATAAAATATCGCCTTTAGAACGTGTCCGTCGGTTGAGGATTCACCTGCTGTTGTGTTCTGGTTATGGCTGGAGGGGAACTTTGCTTGAAAATATAGATATAAAGTGTTTTTATTTTATCCATTTATTTGCCGTGAGAGATTTTGATGTCTGTCATTCGTTTTTGGTCCGTTTGTTGACCTCTTTTGGTTCATTTCTTAAGTATGGCATTATAGATTCCTTGTTTAAAGCGAAGAAAATGAGATTATAGAAACGAAGAAGCATACATTGTTGATACAGGACTTAATTTCTTAGAGTATGCCATTGCTGTTAATAGAGAGGCATTTGATATTTATATAATATATATATATATATATATATATATATATATATATATATATACATTATATATATATATACATATATTATATATATATATATATATATATATATATATATATATATATATATATATATATATATATATATATATATATATTTTTTAATAATATATATATGTGTGTGTGTGTGAGATGAAAGAGGTTATAATTAATAATATGTTTTAATATGCCAATTTGATGTGCTGTGACTTTGCGCAGAACAGAGCCGAAGCAATGACCTGAGAAAGCTGATAAATGATTTCTGGGAAGGCGTGATATGAAAATGCATAGTTAAGTGGGTCAATGTTCATCAGTTCATGTGGTCTTTGTTCAAGTGCCTTTGAAAACTGGCTGCAACCAGTTTATAGAGGCGTTTACGAAGTGTGCTTTCATATGTGCGTGTGCGCCTCTTCCGTTGATAATGGCATCTTTAGCCAAGTCTATGGGGAGACTTACGGAGACGTCTGTGGGAGAAAGGCAGAATGCTGGGGATAGCTCTGCAAAAGTTTATTTACTTCTGTGTGTGATTTCTGGGCTGGAGAGGGTAAGTGTACCTTACTTTAGCCAAAGGGATGGCTTGTTTATTACCTTGTATAGATGTCCATATTTCATATAGTCTATTTGACTTTGTCTTTACAATTGCTTACACTTAATTGTGTGTTCTCCTGTCTTTGTAACAGACGATTCTGACAAGGGGACTGAGAGTCCAAGGGGACCTAGAGTCCCGTATGGGAAGAGCAAATAATTGGTGTGACTAATTACTGATTGAGACATTTTAATATTGGGTTTTAACTAAGTTAGTTAGTCTGTGACTTGAGTTATTATCTTTCTATTGTTAAATAAATGTTATATTTTTCCATATCTCTGACTCTCATTGATGACCTGTTAGAATGGAGAAGAGAGAGAGAGAGAGAGAGAGAGAGGGAGAGAGAGATTGTGTGTTATCAGTTTGCCTTAGGGTTTCACGCATACCAAATAAAATACGAGATTCTTATCTCGTAACATATATATATATATATATATATATATATATATATATATATATATATATATATATATATATATATATATATATACACATATAAATATGCCTCCATTCATTTGCTACCCTTTTCTAACAATTGCTTTCATAGTGCAACTGCTTTGAGGTTTTTCCTCCTGTCACACCTTTCAAACTTTTTTACTGTCAGTTTCTGTTTCAGCACTGAATGACCTCATAGGTCCCAGCGCTTGGCCATTGGTTTGAATTGTATATTCTCTTCTTTTATAGAATTCTCCAAGGGAAATATCACTCTATGTTGAAGCAAGATAATGAAATTAAAGTACTGAGTTGTCAGTAGGGGAGGTAAATTAATATAGAATAGAGGGAAGTTTAGAGAAAATCTCAATGAGATATTTATTATTTCAATCAGACAGTTTGTGTGTGTTTTTTATACAAACAAATAACCATTAATAAACTCTCCTTTTCGCATCAGATGGCTGTTGTTTCAGGTAGGGAGTGTTTTTCTATCATCGGACTGCAACATATGCATTTGCAAATTCATTTCGTAACTGTTGATTTAATCAGATTTTCGAGGGAGACTCATTCTACCGTAATGAATTATTTCCAGCACTGAAATTCAGTCATGTCACAAACAAAAGGTTTTATCTTTAAAGGCCCGTTTCTCTGAAACCCTTTTAATCTAAAGGGTAGAATATATTTCCCCGGCGTTTATTTAATCATTTTTTGTGATCGTTGGAATATAGTATGAGATACCTTGCTTGACATATAGTCATTTTAATGAGAAAATAGTCCTGGAAAAATTATCAAAACAATATTATGCAGCAGAGGAACGTTCAGTTAGTTTGATGATCTGAGCTGCTCTCTCTCTCTCTCTCTCTCTCTCTCTCTCTCTCTCTCTCTCTCTCTCTCACTGTTTTGGGTTTTGGCCAGTGCACGTGGCTTTATCATCGTACATAAACCTATTTCATTATATTATACATTACTGTCTAAGTAGACTGGTCTCTCTCTCTCTCTCTCTCTCTCTCTCTCTCTCTCTCTCTCTCTCTCGTTTTTGACCACTGCTTCTGTCTTAGTTATCGTTCGTAAAACTTATTCATTATACTCTTCATTTACTGTTTAATTCGATTCTTAACTTTTCTCTCTCTCTCTCTCTCTCTTCCCCCATTTGCGTGTGATGTTTATCATGAAGTAGAAACTCCTCACTGCCTCGCGATGCCGAAAGAGAGGGAGAGAGAGAGAGAGAGAGAGAGAGAGAGAGAGAGAGAGAGAGAGAGAGAGCTGAAGTTTAATTGATGTTATCGTCGCACAACGTAGATCAAATGTCATGTGGACATGAAGGAGGAGCCTTTGATAACGTAGCTCAGACGATTTTATTGCGTTATGAACGAAACCTTGTAATTACATTAAATGGGAATTGCTTTAATAATAGATTTCGTCCGTTTAACGTTTAATGAAGAAGGCTGGATGGCAGAAGATAGAGGAAGTTAGAAAAGGTCTGCTTCCATGTACAAAGGAGAGAATTGAGTCTCATTATCCGTCATTATAGACGAAATATGGACGAAGCTTAACTTTCATTTGTTCGTGGCTTTGCCCCAGCGCATTAAAAAAAATCAAAATAGAAACGAATGCTTCAATTGAAGGTGAATTTTAGACAATTAAACTCATTACAGTATTGTCTTAGTTTACCTATAAAAATCCATATTCCTAGCGTAATTTTTCTCCACATCACATCTAGAATTGTGTCTTATTTTAATGTTTATTGTATATATTTTTTTCATTTTTCATATATGTCACTTTAAAATGTTATTGAATATATTGCTTTAAAATGTATGTTTTTTATTTGTTCAAAATGTTGTTTATTTGCATCAAAATGTTAGCTGTATCTACTGGTAAGGTATCTTACTAGAATTTTGTAATTCGTGGAACTCTTTGGTGCTGTTGAAATTGACTTCGAAATTTGACATACGTTATTTTAATATGTTTATTGTATATATTATTTTGAAATGTTTGTAGTTTATGTATTTCAAAATGTTAATTGTATCTTCTGGTAAGGCATCTCACTCGAATTTCGTAATTCGTTTAACTCCCTGATGACAAGATATACAATGCTGTTAGAATTGACTTCGAAATATTGTTCTCATAACTCTCTCTCTCTCTCTCTTTGTCGTTAGAGGGATATCCTCCGGAATGCGTGAACTGAATATCCTATGGACCCTAACTAGAAAATTATCAAATATATTACTTGGATACC
Source organism: Macrobrachium nipponense (assembly GCF_015104395.2). Taxonomy (NCBI): domain Eukaryota; kingdom Metazoa; phylum Arthropoda; class Malacostraca; order Decapoda; family Palaemonidae; genus Macrobrachium; species Macrobrachium nipponense. The sequence goes on from NC_061108.1 coordinate 134,098,473, forward strand.
ATTTACTGACAAATTTCTTGATTACTCTTGAAATACGTACAAAATCCTGAAAGGGATGTTTTTAATATTAAATATTTTTAATACTATGAGAATTCTTCTGTGGCAAGTTTTTTTTTTGCAGTTTTCAGATAGCAAAATCCTGAAAGGGATGTTTTCATATTTAATATTTTTTTTTTTGCAGTTTTTAGGTAGTTATAACACATGCTTGCAAAAGGTTGAGTATATTATTTATATAACTGATTAAACTAAAGACGTTATTAAATTATTTATTTTACTTAATTCTTATAGGTATCAGTCCCCACTACAAAAATAAATCAACCTGTTTGTTTTCCCATCCCGTCGATATGGGTAGTACAATTCATTTGAGATTTTCATAAAATTTATTCTTAGTCATTTCGTAGACAAATTTATTTCGTTCTAAGCAGATCTACCACTAAATACCCCACTGCGACACCAAGCCCTTTTATAAAAGCCTCTCTCTTGCTGCAGAGGTCAGAGACCAGATAAGTAAACTGAAGGAGACAGCAGAAAATTGTTTTGTTTTATCCTAAAAGTAACTTCCGACGAAAGTATCTTTTCAGGGGGACCGACGGGGGAGGGGGTGGGATGTGATATGATAAGGCCTTTTAGGAGAGGGTCGGTTAAGGGGGAGGGATGAGGGAGGAAGGGTTGAGGGTTAGGGGAGGAGGGGAAGAGAGGGAAGGGGGCGAGCACAGAGATTCAGAAATCTCGTCTGAGGAGGACCTGGTTTCGTCGTCGGGGTGCAGGATTTCGACAATATCCCTAAGGAGATACAGATGGTATCCGGAGACCAGGGGAGCCTTCTTCGTCTATCCGTTGGACCCCCCCCCCCCCCTCCCCCTCTCTTTCTTTTTGTTTTTCCCTCCTATCTGGAGGATTAGAGATAGCAAAGCTGATCCTTGGGATTTGATGATAAAGAGGAAAGAACGAAGCAGGTGACGTTAACCAGAGGACATTCCAACCTTGCTTCTTGTTGCGTGGAATGTGTATGAATTTTGGAATGTTGGAATGTCTTAATTTGGCTTAAATGTATTTTTTTGTGTTTATAGGTTCTATTAGGTTTTCATTTATGTTTTACATTCACTATTTAATACCCAAACATCGGTAATTAAATTAACCAGTATAATGGTGAATGTTCATTTTTCCCTGATTACGTGAGGCATCGGGAGCGAATTCGTAAATGTAAACTTATACCATTAATGCTACATTATTTTCTAGCATTGTTATTCGTGAAACATTACTCAGCTAATTCTCCTTTTATTTATTTATTTCTTTATTTATTTTTGCGTCTTCTCAAATGAATTGTATTTAAAAATTGGTGTCTGTATAATTTGTTGTAATGGACCGTCGTTTTTTTTTCGTCATCTCTCCTCTCTCTCTCTCTCTCTCTCTCTCTCTCATTTACAGGTGTTGCTACTTCTTCCCAGATTTACTGCATAGGAGTAGGATTACGCCGTCAGTTACTGCTACCATTTCCTGCTAAGTTTTGGAATGCTCCTATTCCTTCTGTTTTCCTTGAATCATGTAAGATTTTTACTTAATTAAATTTTTTTCAATTGGCAAGGAACGGTCTTTCGCCTTTTATTTTATATTTATCTATTCATTTTCAAGAGCTACCCTATATGATTCCATTGGGCTTTGTCTAATATTCTTTGCGTTCGCCATAGGAAAGAGCATTAGATTGCGTCTTCATAGCCTTAACTTATAAAAATACAGCCTTTACTTATAAAAATATAGCCTTTACTTATAAAAATACAGCCTTTACTTATAAAAAATATAGCCTTTATTTATAAAAAAAAAAAAAAAATATCCTATCTAGACTGCAGTAGTTTGTGCTGTGCATTAAGTTATTTCCTTTTTCTTTTTTTATTAAAAAAAAATTTTTTCTAGAAACCTCCTCCTGGTTAAAAAATGGCAAAAGGGTAGTCTGTCCTCTTGACCTTTATACATTAAAATTTCTCCTCTCTAACCTACGGTAGTCTGTCCTGCACAGCAAAGCATTTCTCTTCATATATTAGAAACCTCTTTATGCAACCAGCGATGACTCGAATATCCTCTTGGCTGTCGAGTATATTAACTGGGTTGACTCGTTAACCTCATTGAGGGCCAACCACAGAGGTACTTGAATTACGGTTGATTGATGCCACGACAGATCCTGGAATCTCATCCTGATGGTTTCAGTGAATCCATTTTTAGGAATCTCGTGATGTCAGATAAAGAGGTTATTTGCTCGAGTGTTCCGTCGGGTTTCATTTGGCTTTATGCTTTAATATATATATATATATATATATATATATATATATATATATATATATATATATATATATATATATATAGGTCAAGTGCTCTCTCTCTCTCTCTCTCTCTCTCTCTCTCTCTCTCTCTCTCTCTCTCTCTCTCTCTCTAAAGAGGTGGTGATTTCAGATTTTTTTTTTAATTGAATGGTTCGTTTCTTCCAGCTTTCGGCACGAAACGGTTTTACCCTTCGTATATTGTCAGGTTCATTTAGGCGGGTGTTGATTGTTGACATAATTGACTTAAAATTTATAAATCTCATAATAAATTAATTTAGTGAGTCTTATGATTTGTACACCGCTTACTCGTCGAAAAACAATTGTTTGTTATATCTATGTTTGTGTCGAAATCCCAAAATTATATATAAAAAAAGTAAAAAAATGCGCCGAAGTTTCTTCGGTGTAATCGAGTTTTCTGTACAACGTATTATGCTGATTGAGCCGCGGTCCATGGAACTTTCATCCACAGCCCGATAGTGGCCTGTCCCATAATAACGTTGCCAGATGCACGGTAATGGCTAACTTTAACTTAAATAAAAATAAAAACTACTGAGGCTAGAAGGCTGCAATTTGTTATGTTTGATGATTGGAGGGTGGATGATCAATACACCAATTTTGCAACCCTCTAGCCTCAGTAGTTTTTAAGATGTGATAGCGAACAGGAAAAGTGCGGACGGGACAGAAAAATCCATCTCAATAGTTTTGGTTTTTTCTTTACAGAAAACTAAAATATCGTGGCGTTATCAGCATTAATATAGTAGATTCACATCAACCGTGCATCCTGATGTCTAGGCCTGTCCCTTATTACGCTTATCATTGGCTGTTGATAAGCCAATCACAGGGCTACAAACTCTCATTCTCTCGAGAGAGTTCACATAGGCAGGATATATGTTCCACTGCTCCTGAGGGATACTTTTGATAGACGTATTCCTCAAAAAGAGATAAAACATAAATCCTGCATATGTGAACTCCTCTGGAGACAGAGTTTTCAGCCCTGTGAGTGGCTCATCAACAGCCAATCAGGAGCGTCGTAAGGGACATGCCTTGACATCAGATGCACGGTTGATGTGAATCTACTATGAGTAATACTCATACTTCTCGAAATTCAAAAATTATTGAAAAAAAAAAAAACATGGCGTTTGTAGGATGCACCAAAATTGAAAAACGAAAGGAAAATATCGCTTTAAATATCGATAACGTAGTTTCCACACCTTATTATTGCACTTGACCTGCATTGCATAACGAATGCGATGCTAACGATTGATGCAAATACCCCTTAAAATTATAATATCCTGCAGGATGTTATAACCCTCAGGATACGCCTTGGCTGCCCGAATTCCTGATATTTTAATTTTTGACGTTTGTATGTAATGCTTCTGGGAGGTAATTTTATTTGCGTTGTCTGAGACAGATGTTCTTGATTTCTACAGGAATTTGTCCTTAAAACATGTTTTATAGAATATTTTTTTATCTAATTGCTTATTTTTTTTATTTTTTTTAGTATATAGAGAAATGAACGATGAATACAGTTTTGGACTGATGACAGAGAATTTCACCTGGATATCTATACTTTTTATGTTGATTTTTTTAATTTAAATTTTTTTTTTTGTTTATTTATTATTATTATTATTTTTGATTTGTTTCTTTATCTCTTAAAAATCTGCTGGAATGACCTTTCATTCCATGATAAGATTTTTCCTCTATATTGAATATTTCTCTCTCTCTCTCTCTCTCTCTCTCTCTCTCTCTCTCTCTCTCTCTCTCTCTCTCTCAGCAGCCTGGATTATCCTACAGATTTTCAAGTTCCTAATTTACTTTTCTTCAGATTGGTCTCTTTGTTCTGCTAATACTCTGTTGATTAGGCAAGGAATTGGGTGCTCATTTCAAGTGTCTGTTTTGCAACAAAGCTTCGAGGCGCAGCGTGTGGAAGATTTTCCTCCGAGCCCGTGCTGGCATAAGGCCAGCTTAATAAAAAAACAACAACTCCGTTATCAAAGATTATCCTTCTGTGTTGCTACAGTTATCTCGTATTAATTTTCGATTTGCTATACAAGGTTCTGCAATGTATAGTGTCAATTGTATAGTGTCAATTAGTTATGCCTGTATATTTTCCGTGATATTTTTAGGAATTTCTGCTTGTACTGGTAAGAAGTACTATTTACAGATTTATGTAAGAATTTCTGTATAGTGATATGAAGTACTATTTACAGATTTATGTAAGAACTTCTGTATAGTGATATGAAGTACAATTTACATATTTATGTAGTAATTTCTGTCGGTAGTGATATGAAGTACTATATAGAGATTTATGTAGGATTTTCTGTATTACAGATTTATGTAGGCTGTTTGTAGTGATATAAGTACTATTTACAGACTTACACATAAATTTCTGTGTAGTGATATGAAGTACTATTTACATATTTATGTAGGAATTTTTGTGTAGTGATATGAAGTACTATTTACGGATTTATAGGTTCAAAACGCCTAATTTAGAGGTAAGAAATACCTTGTCATTTCTCTTCTTTGTTTCACACCACAAAACGATTCCAGTATCAAATTCCTGGATCCTTTACTATCAAGATATTTTACGTATCTCTCTCGTAGTTATTTCATAAAATCCTTTATGTACTCGATCGTCAGCAATCCTGGCCCAGCACTACTATTACTACTACTACTACTACTACTACTACTACTACTACTACTACTACTACTACTACTACTTCTACCACAGCTGGTGTCTCTTTCTGCATCTGCAATTTATTTTGGCACTGAGTTACCGTGTTATCCATTGGGGGTCGTCCGGGGCCAGGGGCAGGCAAAGCTTAACGGGCCGAGCCATTCTGGTCCTGGTCCAAATCCTTGTTAAATGGTGAGAGAAGGCAGCTGGAGAGAGGGGCATCTGGCCGGAAAATCCTTGTGAGTCTCTGTGTTTGGTCCTGTGTCATACGTGTACAGGACAGAACGTCGTCTGGGAATCCCACGATAGGCTGCATGAAGCTGATTTGTTAATGGTGCGAAAACATCTTTGTGTTGTTTTATGATGTATTATGTATACAGCATGTATACTTATACATTATTATTATTATTATTATTATATTATTATTATTATTATATTATTATTATTATTATTATTTATTATTATTCAGTTGTTGAACCCTTTTTTTCACATGGAAAAAGCCCACAAAAGCTTCCAAAGTATATTATTATTATTATTATAAAAATGAGAAGTTGAACCCCATTCATATGGAACAAACCCCGTCGTTATTTTATAATAAAGAATGAAATGCTATTTGCAGACTCCACAAGCTGCTGTTTGTATTCAATAAGCAAAACTGATATCTTGAATTCAGTCATTCTTGGGACAGGCTGGAATCCCATTTGGAGAGAAGAAAAAGATTACTGGAATGAGGAATAACATTTAGATAACAGTTGTGTCATGTTCATGCATAAATGTATGCCAGGTTCATGCATATATGTGTGCGTCATTTTCATGCGTAAACGTATGTCAGATTCATGTATAAATGTGTGTCATTTTCATGCTTAACTGTATGTCAGGATCATGCATAAATGTATGTGAGGTTCATGCATAAATGTATGTCGGGTTCATGCATAAATTTATGTCAAGTTCATGCGTAAATGTGTTATGTTATGAGCATTGAGAGTGGCTTGCAATTATCCTGGAGAGAGAGAGAGAGAGAGAGAGAGAGAGAGAGAGAGAGAGAGAGAGAGAGAGAGAGAGAGACTCTGGCTTTCGAGAACCCTTTTAATGTGACGACAAATAATGGTAGGGTTTTCTACAAAGTGCTCTCTCTCTCTCTCTCTCTCTCTCTCTCTCTCTCTCTCTCTCTCTCTCTCTCTCTGTATTCGAAACTTTTGCAGCAATCACTGTTAAACTGTCGTACAATCGCTGTCAAAGAGAGAAGTTAAACATAGTTTGACCGGATGCATTGCCAACTGTCCGTGTGAGAACTTTGGTCAGAATAATTAAAGCGATTCGGTAGGTAACTGATCTGAGAGAAATAGTCGCCGATTGTCTTTTATAGTCGTTTTAATGAATCAATATGATCCCCATAGATTACGTTCAGGCGAATCCAGGCATGGATTTTAATTTAAAGTTGTCTTTGTATAAAAGGTTACAAGAACTTGGAGGTTTCCTCATTAAATTAATGAGAAGGTAATTGACCATTTATCTGAGAGCAGGGAAAATAGAATCATTAGAATCATGCTGAGGAGAGAGAGAGAGAGAGAGAGAGAGAGAGAGAGAGAGAGAGAGAGACCTTACAGACCTTACAGACCTTACAGTTCGTTCGGGTTGCCCCAGGTCCTCAGTGTGAGGCGCCTCTAATGTCTACCAGAGAGTTGCTAGTACATCTTCCGGTATATTTTGCATCTTCCAATCTTGGATGGGTCTGGGATGCAGTTTAGATATTTGTCGAGCTTATTCTTAAACATCTACGCTCACTCCTGATATATTCCTCAAGATGAGCTGGCAACGTATTGAATATACGCTGCATTATCGATGCTGGTGCGTAGTGGATTAATGTCCTGTGGTGCTTTCCTTATTTTTCCTGGTATATTTTTGGGCACTATTAATCTACCCTCTTGCTTGCTCTTTCTGATATTTTTTTGTTCCATGATATTTTCTGTTATTCCTTCTATCTGTTTCCATGCCTGAATTATCATGTAGCGTTTCTCTTCTCTTTCTAGACTATATAATTTTAAGGATTGTAGTCTTTCCCAGTAGTCTAGGTCCTTAACTTCTTCTATTCTAGCTGTAAAGGACCTTTGTACACTCTCTATTTGTGCAATATCCTTTTGATAGTGTGGGTACCATATCATATTGCAATATTCAAGTGGACTACGAACATATGTTTTATAAAGCATAATCATGTGTTCAGCTTTTCTTGTTTTGAAGTGCCGTAAACAACATTCCCATTTTTGCTTACATTTTGCCAACAGAATTGCTATTTGATCATTGCATACATGTTCCTATTCATCATCACACCAAGGTCTTCAACTGCTTCCTATTTGTGATTGTCTCATTATTAGGTCCCCTATATGCATATAGCTTTCCTTCTCTGTCTCCATAATTTATTGATTCAAATTTATCAGAGTTAAATACCATCCTATTTACCTCTGCCCAATCATATACTTTGTTAAGGTCTCTTTGTAGAGCGTTCCTATCTTTCATCACAAGTAACTTTCTCTACTTATTCTTGTGTCATCAGCGAAACTACTCACTACCGAATCCTTAACATTACTGTCTATGTCTTCAATCATAATAACAAACAATATTGCAGCTAGCACCGTACTTGTGGTACACCGGATATTACCTTGGTTTCATCCGATTTCTCATCGTTTGCAATAACTATCTGTTTCTGTTGTGTAAAATTCTTTTAACCATCTTCCTACTTTATCTACGATATTGTGTTTCTAATTTTCTTTGCTAATATATTATGGTCTACTTTGTCAAAAGCTTTTGCAAAGTCTAAATAAACCACATCTGTTTCATTTCCGCTTTTCATGAATGATGTTCTCACGGTGGACTAACAGTTGGGTTTGTGTACTTTTTCCGGTACGAAAACCGTGTTGTCCTATATTAAACAATTATTCTTTATTAAATGTTTCATAATATTTTTCTTCATTACCCTTTCATACACTTTCATAATATGTGATGTTAGACTCACAGGCCTATAATTACTTGCCTCTAGTCTTGATCCACTTTTGAAAGTAGGGGTGATGATATGCTAATTTGTGCTCATCATAAATCTTGCCTGTATCTACACTGTCTTAATAATATTGCAAGTGGCTTTGCGATAGAATGAACTACTTTCTTTAACAAAATAGCAGGGGACTCCATCCGGCCCTGCAGCAGCTCCATTTTTTTAATTTCATTAATTGCCTGCACAATATCAGCTTCATTAATTTCTATGTCAGCTAAATATTCACTATTTTTTCTTCCCTTACTTCTATATCATTATCTTCATTATCTATTCTAGAATGTGAATTCTCTCTATATCGTTCTGCCAGTATGTTGCAAATTTCCTTTTTTCATTCGTTAATCTCCCTTCAATTCTCAGAGGGCCTATTTCTATTCTTCTTTTATTCATCTTCTTCGCATATGAGTATAATAGTTTGGGGTTTTTGCTTGATATTTAATAGGGTTTTTTTCTTCCAAGTCCCGTTTTTCATTTTCTTTTGATTGTATAATCTTTTGTTCTGCATTTTCTATCTTACTTTTTAGTTCTATAACTTTCATGCATTTTTTTCTTTTGCAAGACCTTTTTTCCACTTTCTGATTTTCTGGAACAAGATCCTTCTGTCTCTTGGTATGCATGAATGATGTTTACTTTTCTTCTTCGGTATATATTTTTCCACTATTTTCTCCAATATTTTATATATAATATCTAGTATTTACCCTTATGTCATCACTTACTTACGAAAATGTTATCCCAATCTTTGTTTAATTCTTCATTAATTTCTGACCATTTTATATTTTTACTGTAGAAGTTGTATTTTCCATATCCTTCCCACTTTTTCATTTCGTTGCTTATCTCTATTTTCACTTGCTTTGGAATGAAACTGTTAATTCTATGACATTATGGTCTGAAATACTCGCTTTTATACCTATTATTTCTTTACATAATTCATCTCGTTCACAAATACTAGGTCTAAAGTATTTTCCTTTCTTGTTGGCAGGTGATTTTATTTGTTGAATGTTGTATTCTAGTAGCATATCTAATAGCTTTTTCAAATTGCCTCTTATCTTCTGCACTACTATTACTCTCTTTTTTATATGTATAAGTACAACCACAATCTCCTATTCGTTCTTTCCATTTCTACGAAATAAAAAGGTTGGAAAGTTGAAGTCACCAGATAGGAGAATAGTCCAGTCCTTGTGATTTCTACATATATCATCCAATTTTTCCTTTAATTATTAAGTCAAACTCTTTAGTATTAGGAGGTCTATATATTACTATGTGCATCAATTTTTCAGATTCAAAATTCTACCGCTATTAGTTCACATTCTGAGTTACTATATTTCTCATATATTTTTCCATTGTTTTTTGTCTTTCCCATATATTGCGGTTCCCCCTTGATTCCTATTTTTCTATCTGATCTATAAGTTTGGAACCCTTTTATTTGATCATCATTCCCAGTCTCCTTGGGAATACCAGGTTTCACTTATATTCATTATATCTATTTTCTTTTCACTTTGGGTTAGTCCTTCTAAGTACTCTATTTTTCTTTTTGAGTTACTCGTAACTAAACCCTGCGCATTCATCACTATGATGGTTTGCGTGTTTTCTCCTTCATTTAATACTGGTCGTAATAAGGATTTTCCCATGTCTCTTTCCTGTTCTGGTTTATGTTGTTCTTTTTTTCATTTCCAGAAATTCGACATTAAAAAAATCCAACTTTTCCATAATATTTGATCTTCCTTCATCATAATTATTCATTTTTGTGTCTGAATCTGCAATTTTTCTCCGTTTCTGCAATATCCTCTTGCATAATAAATACAGTTATTATCTCTTGGAGTAGAATTTCGGAGCTGATGCTTTGAAATTTTTGCTGACACCTCGGTATATCTCATTGGTGTTTGCTTTCTCTTTTATTCCTGATATTCTTGATTGTTCTCTCTTTATTTGTTTCTTTCTTATTTTGGATTTTATTCTTACTTGGTTGGTTATTTATTTGATTATGATTCATGGCTACAGGGTGCATAGATATTTTGCATTTTTTGTCGACTTACATCCTTTTCCTTCTATTAAGGCTTTTACATATTTTTGGATGCAGATCTCTGCAATCATCCCCATATCCATCTAAGTATGCACATTTACCATATATTTCATAGTTTTGAAACATATCTTAGGATGTTTGTAGTAACATCTTTCTCCAAATCTGCAATTCCCTCTTTTCAAAAGGTTTGCAGATTTTGTCTCTTGTCTATTTTTTCCTCTTTCCCGTCATTGTGTAGATCTGGGTAGAGCCTCTTTCGGGAGAGAGAGAGAGAGAGAGAGAGAGAAGCACTGTATACAAAGGAATTATGAAAATTGAAATAAGTTACTCCGTGCTTATTATAATATAATTATTTTCTGTTTTAGGATTTTCGATTTCATTACTTTTATTGACTATAATTTTAAGGTATTTTACTTTGATCTTCTTAGGACTATCAAGAAAAAGCGGATTATGATTCGAACAGTTACGTTACAAATTTGGAATTAACATAACCAATAATTTTCATGATTTTGTTTTAGCGAGATATTATGAGTAGATGCATTTAGCATTGATGTGTCTGTCCAGTTGATAAACATATGTTATATCATATAAAATCAAATTCAGAATAGCATGAACCTCTCACACCCGTTCGTGTTTGTGATATGTTTTCTATACAGCCTCTCTGAAATGTCGGTCGTTTGTGTATAAAAACATGCGGGTAAAAAAGCGAAAATAAAACTCGACCAATTTTGCCATTCCATTATTGGCTTTAAAGTGTCGTGCCTAACGCAGACTGGTTGTTGACATATACCCCTTTTTTTTTTTTTTCTTTTTTCGGTTTTCTAAGTCCTACTAAAAATATTTTTTATGTTCCCTTGTATTACTGAGTAACAGTCCCACAGAGGTGGGTTATTAGTTTTGAAGTTTAAATCTTATTGTTAGTTTTATGTCTAATACAATTTATGGAATAAAGGTTAAACAGATTTCCTAAAGGATTTCGCTTGTAGCCTGAAGTGCCTGAGACAATTTTTACCTACTAGGTTTTGATAAAAGATATGGTATATTTTATTGGTTTGACTCTCTCTCTCTCTCTCTCTCTCTCTCTCTCTCTCTCTCTCTCTCTCTCTCTCTCTCTCTCTCTCTATCTATTTAGTGTTTTATTTTGCCATAATGCTCATTTCGCGTCTGAAAAATAATTCCATCTCTATACGCTTTGTATACACATTTTTTAAATCCCCTTTTGATTAAAACATCTTCAGAAATACAGACACAGACGTAACCCTCTTAATTAAAGGCCGCTATTCAAGGGGAGGGTGGGGGGGGGGGGGACATTTTCGGGGGCCAAATGTAGCTGGAGGAGGGTTTGCTGTGGAAGGTCTTCTCTTCGTCAGCGATGTTCCATCGATGTCAAAGGACGTTTTACATTAGCATCCAAAATGGACTCCAAGGACAGAGCTTCCATGAAGAAGAGGAGATTCTGGTAATGTATAATTCTCCTGTGAGATTTTGGATGTGTTTCCAATGTGTTTGAATGGAATGTTTTTGTTAGGGATTCTATTCACTCTAAGGAATGAAATATGTTTATTGGTGATATTTATTTTATAAGGGAATATTGGGGGTTATAATTCTCCTGAGAGAATTTGGATGTGGTTTCGATGTGTTTGAAGAATGTTTTTTGTAGGGAATAATATTTTCCTCTGCTTAGGGCATTGATATTCCTCTCTAGGCTTGATTTCAACTTTAAATTTTGCAGCTGCATTCAGTTATTTAAAGTTAATTCTTCTTTTAAATATAGCAGAATGAATTCGACTATTTTACTGTTATATTAATTCAAATATGGCAGAGTGCATTCGGTTATTTCACTGTTAAATTCATTCCAATATGGCAGAATGCATTCAGGTATTTCACTGTTAAATTAATTTAAATGTGGCAGAATGCTTTAAGCTATTTCACTGTTAATTTCATTTAAATATGGCAGAATGCATTAAGTATACCTCAGTTTAACCAGACCACTGAGCTGACTAACAACTAGCTCTCCTAAGGGCTGGCCCGAAGGATTAGGTTTTTATTTACGTGGCCAGGAACCAATTGGCTACCTAGCGACGGGTCTTCCTACAGCTTATCATGGTCTTAAATGCGTAATTAAAAGATAAACAACGCATAAATAAAAAGAGGCGTTGGCGTGTTTTATAATTCAGCGAGAGGAATTCCATGCTCGATTTAGAGAAATAATATAATCATTGTTTCTAGCTAAACATTGTCCGGTCGTGTGTACCCCGACCAGGTTTCGTTGCTTCTTCTTCATCCCAGAGGAAAGATAAGGCAAAATCTCTCAGAGAAGACAGCGCAGATTCTTTGTTCCCAGAGGGCCGCTTTGTTGGCTGTCATGCTTTAAAAAGGTTCTTAAAACTACCGAATTTGTTCTGGGTGGAGGAGGAGGAGGAGGAGAGGAGGAGGAGGAGGAGGAGGAGGAGGAGGAGGAGGAGAGGAGGAGGAGGAGGAGGAGGAGGAGAGGAGAAAGCTTCTAAAATTGTCGGGATTTGCGCAAATGGCGCCTCGTTTTAGGCTTTTGGTGGTAAAGTGAAAATCGAAATTGTAAAGCTTCGATGGTTTCAAAGTAAGTAGTACTAGTCCTGCAGCCCCTTTGTGATGTGAAAAAAGGGCAAAAATAAATTAGATGAAGATGAATTGTTCGAAAGAGATATGAAAATAGTGGGAGCGGATCAGTGAAAACGGGAGACTGTGATACCTGTTTCTTTGTGTTTAGATTGTTTTTTTTTCTTTTTTTTGACAGAAATTGTATTCTGGAAGCAATGAAAATTCATGTTTAAAGTATATCCATAAATGCCATGAATTTTTGCCGTTGAAGTACAGTCATTTTATCATGATGCCTTAAAATTCATGTATTTCTCGTACCGCTTTGGAGAAGGAAAACAAATATTAATCCATTATATATTAACGGTTCCTCGTCGTACCCAAAAGACTGTAGAGACCTGGTTTCGACAAAGTGTCACTTGCTTAAATCTCTCTCTCTCTCCAAAAGATTGTAGAGCCCAGACTTGTTTTCAGGGAAGCGTGAGTCTCTCTCTCTCTCTCTCTCTCTCTCTCTCTCTCTCTCTCTCTCTCTCTCTCTCTCGCCAGCCATTTTTAGATGGGCCCAAAGTATTATTCCGCCGGGAATGAATTCAATTCGGAAACGTTTGTGTGTGTGTGTGTGTGTGTGTGTGTGTGTGTGTGTGTTTTATGGCTGTATCGCTTTAGAGAGCTCGTAAATTCCCTTTTTGTAGTTAGACTTAGGAAAGTTACGTCATTTTGAATTTTATGGTCCACCTTTACGCTTTGTTTATGGCACTAGTTTTTTTTTCCCTCTCTTTAAGCGATTCGCGTTTTATTGTTAGGGTGTTTGAGCTATTTTAATTTTTTTTTTTCAATTTAGAAGAGGAGGTTTCGTCCAACTCGACGTCATTTTTTAGCAGTTCCCTAAAACGGGATTTTCTCCTTTTACGATTGATGGATTCATGAGGAAATTGTATATAAAAAACCTTGTCTTTTTTTCAGTGGGATAAATTGTGAACAACTGCATGCAGGGTAATGTAAAAGGTAATGTTTCGTGATAAGGATTCAGCTGAGGTTTCTGATGGTAAACTGATATAGTGTATTTTAATTTTTTTTTCGTATCGTGTACTTGATTTTTGATGAATGGAAAGCTGTGTGATATATCGTATGTACTGAATTCTTTTCTTTGGTAGAATGTCTTAGTGTATGTATTAATGTAGTATATATATATAATATATATATACATATATATATATATATATATATCTATATATATATATATATATATATATATATGTAGTGTATATATATATATATGTATATATATATATATATATATATATATATATATATATATATATATATATATATATATATATATATATATATATATATATATATATATATATATATAGTATATATAGTCTCTAAGCGAGAAGAGATATATGACTTTACTAACATTACAATGGCACTTTAAACATATTATTTAGCCATTCCCCCTCTTTCAATCTTCTATATAATATATATATATATTATATATATATATATATATATATATATTATCTATATATATACTATATATATATATATATATATATATATATATATATATATATATATATATATATATATATATATATATATATATATATATATATATATATATATATATATATATATATATATATATATATATATATCTATGTATATATATATTACTTCTAGGGCACAATTTTCACGGATACAACATTCATTGAATAGAATGGCTTTCTCACTGTTTACCAGCTTTTGAAATTGCTTCATATTTTCTAAATATTTTCTTTACTCATTGTTCAGGTTACTAATGGACACATAATGGGGTTCTTCCATTTACTCCAGTATTTTTACACGCGACAGCTGTTTCGTCTACCTATACGTATTGACGTTTTTCAAGCGTACTGATACAATAGTTTGTTGTTGTTGTTTTTGATTTAGCTGACCTTGTGTCAGCACGGGCTCTTGCTCACAGAGCAGCCCGTAATATTACAAATATAGCCTACATGCGTTTTGTGACGTCATGAGGACGGAAAGGTAGTACAATTGCCAGATACCTAGTTTTAAGTAGGTTACAAAAGACTATAGTGAAACATAAAATAAGACAAATAAATAAATATGTTAACAACAGAAATTAAATAAAAAAGTTGAAAGTATGTTATTATATACACATTATACTTAAATATATATTAATTACATATATGTTTAATTTCACTGAAAGTCAGTGTGCGCTCCTGGTCCGCGTGTGGGGGCTTTGTTCCACGCGGTTGAAGGACTGCCTCCTACACGAGGGCAAGGATCGGTCTGCCTCACGTTGGATGTTAAGGCTGGGACGTTGCATTGCGATGCTGACTGCTTCTGATATCAACAAACGATTGTAGTTGCCTTCCTTGTGTATTATTTTGGTGTTTGTGAGAAGTTCTTGTAATGATGGTTTTTATTGTGGTATCCACAAAGTGCGATGAATGGCTCCTTGGTTTCTGTGGGCCTGCATGCGACGTTTGAGTGTGGTGTTGTGTGTCCGATATAGCATTTTTGGGGGGACTGACATTTGCTCGTCAGCACAGACAAACTTGTATACTATATCAGATTTAACCTCTTTCTCCGTCGATGGGGCCGTACTATTTTTCATACCAAAGAGGCCGTAAGGTTTGGTTTGCAGTAAATCCTTGCTGTTATTTTGTTATATGGCGCTTAGGGGGTGGTTCCTCTTCTCAGTATACCAAGGATGGCTTTCCTTTCATCTTCGTGGTGTTTGTTGTATGGTATCTGATGGTATATCACTATTTCTTTGTCTTTGTCTTGTGTGTTGTTCCTCGGGGTCGGATTATGGAAAGCCTCTAATCTCTTTTTGACAACGCTGGATCATGTCATCTGGATATCCGTTTATTTGTGAGCAGCTGTTGAACTCTGTTGATCTCTTCGTTAGTCGCTTTCCACGTGGAACAGTGTGTTATGGCGCGTTTTATGTATGCATTTACCACAGATCGTTTATATGCATCAGGGCATTCTCCTCTAGCATTTAAGCATCTTCCAGCGTCTGTCTTTTTAGTGTATACGGTGGTATTGTATTTGTTGTTCTTTTGGGTCACAAGTACGTCCAAGAAAGGGAGCATCTTCTCATCACTTCTTTCTACCGTAAAATTTAATGTAGAATTTGCTTGGAGTTTATTTACTAATTCTTCTATGTCATTGTCGCCCTTTGTTGTGATAAAGATATCATCAATATATCTCCCATAGATTCTGGGTTTTGGGTGTTCTTCAAATGTGACCTCTTCTGTATGTGCCATGTATGCGTTTGCGAAAAGAACCCCGAGGGGGGAACCCATTGCCACGCCGTCCTTTTGTCGATATATTTCGCCCCTATGTGAGAGGAATGGGGGTCAAAGACGGGTCAAAGTTCGTCCTGTAGTTATGTCAGTTCATGGGTCTTTTTCAAAGTGCCTTTGGGAAACTGGCTGCGACCAGTAATATGAGGCGTTAACGAAGTGTGCTTTCGTATGTGTGTGTGCACCTCTTCCTTTGATAATGTATCACCAGCCAAGTCTATGGGGAGACTTGCATAGAGATCCGAGGGAGGAAAGGCAAAGCTACGATGGCGGTGCCTAAGTGTTTATTTATCAGTGAGTGAAATATTCCGGCTGCATGGGTGAGTTGAATTACTTTAGCCAAAGGAATGGCTTGTTTCAAATTGTAAGAATGTTTAATCTTTAACTTTGTCTTTAAACTTATGTGTGCTAACGAGTGTGTTTCTCGTGTCTTTGAAACAGACGATTCTGGCGAGGAACTATGTTCTGTCAAAAAGGGGGCCCTAAGTGAAAACAGGTCCCAGATGGGAGAATAGACAATTGGTGTGACAAATTAGTGTTTTAGACGTTTAATGTTGGGGGGGGGGGGGGGGGGGGGGGGGGGTAACTGAGTTAAGTTAGTCTGTGAGACTTCATTTAGACTTGATTGATTAACTTTCCATTGTTAAATAAATAGTTATTTTTTATATAAACTTGACTATCATTTTGATTACCTGTTAGAATGGAGAGAAAGAGGTGGAGAGAGAGAGATATTGTGTGTCGGTATGCCTGACGCTTGGAGTTCCACGTTTACCAAATAAAAACGAGATTAATATCCCGTTAACATATGTATTTTTTTTTTACAAAAAAACCAAAATCTCATGATCAAATGAGGGAATGATAGAAAGTAGAAATTATATCAAATTGTATTATAATGTCTTCGTAGCAGGCAGGAATGTCTACGTTATATTACCATCTACAAGAAAAACAGGTAATCTAAATTATAAATAAAAAACTATAATATATATATATATATATATATATATATATTATATATATATATTATATGTGTGTGTGTGTGTGTGTGTGTGTGTGTGTGTGTTACACAAAATGTGGATAATTGCCAAATGTGTACATTTTGCAATTAATTTTGCCTATTGTGTACAATTTGCAGCTCTTGGAAGAAAATTGATGCTTTTATCTTGAATGAAGTCAAGACGGCGCCTGCGACTTGACCAAGATTTATGGATCCCAAATTGAAATAAATTGTTGGCAATTCCAGTAAAGGTAATTTTTTTACTCAGTTTTTCGCTCCTTTTTCTGATCGTTTCAAACATTCTGGGTCATAAACTGTTTTGTAAGAAACTGCGAGAATTAGAGATTTCGATTTAAGGCTAAAGTTTGCAGTGCAAGAGTGAGATTTAAAAGAAAATTAAATAATCTAGTAAACATTCAGTAGAGTTGAAAGAGACTTGTAGATCTCAAGAGGATTTTCAGATTATGCGCGAATTGTATTCTACTAGTTTTAATAGCCCGTTGTTCCTCTGAAAAGATTTATTATATATTTTTAAAGGTAATTTTTAAACAAACCATGGAAATATTTTATAAGGTAATTTGTAGCTAATGAAATATGTTTGTTTGTGTTGCAAGTTGTAATTATATATTCTCTAGTTATAATGATAATTATGCCTATTTTTTATGAAAAATAAATTGCTATTAACGCTAGTTTTATTATTATTGCTATCAATACTAGTTTTGTTATCATTGCTGATACTGTTGCTTCTGTCAAGTTGATATGAAACATAATTGTAAGATTATTAACACCCAAATATATTGAGCGTGGTTGGTATGGTGTTGGCGTCCCACTTCGGTGGTCGCGAGGTCGATCCTTGGCAATTCCATTGAGGAGTGAGAGATGTGTATTTCTGGTGATAGAAGTTCACTCTCGACGTGGTTCGGAAGTCACGTAAAGCCGTTGGTCCCGTTGCTGAATAACCACTGGTTCCATGCAACGTAAAAACACCATAATAACAAACAAACCAAATATATTGTTAGACTGGATGACGTTGAACTAACCATCTGTTCGACACCATAATCTGACCTTCCTAAAACACGACCCTTAGACAGAACTCCAAGTACCCAGAGAATGTCCCATAATTCACTAATGCAGCCACACCTCCCCCGAGCCCATAGAAGCCCAGGTTTGGCATTTCCAGAAGGTGGGGGAAAGACCTGTTTTGGAAGTCCAGGTTTTGGAGGACTCTTTCCTCCTCCTCATCCTCATCCTCCTTCACCACCCAAACTTCTCTCCTCAGCTGCTCCTCTTCCCAAACTTTCATCCTCAGCTGTTCCTCCTCACCCTAAGCTCCCTTCACCAACTCCTCCTCTTAAACTTCCCACATCAGCTCCTCCTCCTGAAATTCCCTCATCAAGTCCTCTTCCTCCTCCTCCCAAACTTCCATCCTCAGCTGCTCCTCCTCCTCCTAAACTTCCCTCATCAGCTCCTCCTCCTCATAAACGTCCATCCTCAGCGCCTCCTCCTCCTAAACTTCCCTTATCAGCTCCTCCTCCTAAACTTCCCTCATCAACTCCTCCTCCTAAAATTCCCTCATCAACTCCTCCTCCTAAACTTCCCTCATCAACTCCTCCTCCTCCTCCTCCTCCTCCTCCCAAACTTCCATCCTCAGCTGCTCCTCCTCCTCCTAAACTTCCCTCCTCCTCCTCTTCCTCTGCACAAACAGGGGCTAAAAGAATCGTGCAGTAATCCCCTCCTCGCTTGGGCCCAATCTCCCAGTTTATATTCCACAAACAGAACCGACAGCGGGAACTCTCAGTCTTTCTTCTTTTTGCCTAACAACAGTAATTCATTCAAACGTGTTTTGGCAGCTAGATGTTCGCAGTTCCTCGCAAGGGTGCCGGTGTGGATCTCACTTCGCTAAACCCCAAATATGATCCTCTTTTGGGTATCGGATCTCACTCTCATCCCCCCACTCCCAAGTTGGATGTAAACAAATAAAATATCGCCTTTAGAGCTTGTCCGTCGGTCGAGAATTCACCTGCTGTTGTGTTCTGGTTATGACTGGAGGGGAACTTTGCTTTAAAATATAGATATAAAGTGTTTTTATTTTATCCATTTATTTGCCGTGAGAGATTTTGATTCATTTCTTAAGTATGGGATTGTAGATTCCTTGTTATGGACTACGTTAATGCAAAATAAATTAAATCATGGAAATGAAGAAACATCTATTGATACAGGACTTAATTTTATTTTTTAGAGTATGCCATTGACGTTAATAGAGAGGCATTGAGATTTACTAAGTTGTTGCTAAGTTTGTATTGGAAATTCGATGCATGCTGTGAATAAACTCTTACAATCTATATATATATATATATATATATATATATCTTATATATATATATATATATCATATATATATATATATATATATTATATATATATATATATATATATATATATAATATATATATATATATGTATATATATAATCTATATATATATATATATATATATATATATATATATCATATATATATATATATATATATATATATATAATATATATATATATATATATATATATATATATATATATATATATATATATTATATATATAGATATGCCTCCATTCATTTTTCCCACCCTTTTCTAACAATTGTTTACATAGTGCAACTGCTTTGAGGTTTTCCTCCTGTTCCCACCTTTCAAACATTTTTTTATTGTCAGTTTCCGTTCCAGCGCTGAATGACCTCATAGGTCCCAGCGCTTGGCCCTTGGTTTAAATTATATATTCTCTTCTTTTATAGAATTCTCCAAGGGATTATCACTCAATGTCGAAGCAAGATAATGAAATGAAAGTACTGAGTTGTCAGTAGGGGAGGTAAATTAATATAGAATAGAGGGAAGTTTAGAGAAAATCACAATGAGATATTTATTATATCAGTCAGACAGTTTGTGTGTGTTTTTTATACAAACAAATAACCATTAATAAACTCTCCTTTTCGCATCTGATGGCTGTTGTTTCAGGTAGGGAGTGTTTTTCTATCATCGGACTGCAACATATGCATTTGCAAATTGATTTCGTAACTGTTT
Organism: Macrobrachium nipponense; assembly: GCF_015104395.2. NCBI lineage: Eukaryota > Metazoa > Arthropoda > Malacostraca > Decapoda > Palaemonidae > Macrobrachium > Macrobrachium nipponense. The sequence goes on from NC_061108.1 coordinate 134,118,495, forward strand.
ATTTAATCAGATTTTCGAGGGAGACTCATTCTACCCGTAATTATTAATTTTCCCTCATGAAATTCAGTCATGTCACAAACAAAAGGTTTTATCTTTAAAGACCCTTTCTGAAACCCTTCTAATTTAAAGGGTGAAATATATTTCCCCGACGTTTACTTAATCATTTTTGTGATCGCTGGAATATATAAGGACGAGATACCTTGCATGACATATATAATAATTTTAATGAGAAAACAGTCCTAGAAAAATGATAAAAACAATATTATGGAGCAGAGGAACTTTCAGTCAGTGTGATGATCTGAGCTGCTCTCTCTCTCTCTCTCTCTCTCTCTCTCTCTCTCTCTCTCTCTCTCTCTCTCTCTGTTTTGGCCAGTGCACATGGCTTTCTCATCGTACATAAACCTATTTCATTATATACATTACTGTCTAAGTAGACTCTCTCTCTCTCTCTCTCTCTCTCTCTCTCTCTCTCTCTCTCTCGTTTTTGACCAGTGCTTCTGTCTTCGTTATCGTTCTTAAAACTTATTCATTATACGCTTCATTTACTGTTTAAGTCGATTCGTAACTTCTCTCTCTCTCTCTCTCTCTCTTCCCCCATTTGCGTGTGACGTTTATCATGAAGTAGAACTCTCACTGCCACGCGATGCCGAAAGAGAGAGAGAGAGAGAGAGAGAGAGAGAGAGAGAGAGAGAGAGAGAGAGAGAGAGAGAGCTGAAGTTTAATTGATGTTATCGTCGCACATCGTAGATCAAATGTCATGTAAACATGAAGGAGGAGCCTTTGATAACGTAGCTCAGACGATTTTATCGCGTTATGAACAAACCCTTGTAATTACATTAAATGGGAATTACTTTAATATATGCTTTAATGGTAAATTTCTTCCGTTTAACGTTTAATGAAGACGGCTGGCTGGTAGAAGATAGAGGAAGTTAGAAAAGGTCTGCTTCCATGTACAAAGGAGAGAATTGAGTCTCATTATCCGTCATTATAGACGAAATAAAGACGAAGCTTAACTTCCATTTGTTCTTGGCTTTGCCCCAGTGCATTAAAAAAAAAATTCAAATCGAAACGAATGCTTCAATTGAAGGTGAATTCTACCCACATAACTCATTACAGTATTGTCTTGGGTTTGTGAAATTTACGAATCAGAATGGAATTAAGTCCTACGTATAAAAATCTATTTATTGCGTAATTTTTCTCAACATTGCAACTAGAACTGTGTCTTATTTTAATGTTTATTGTATATGTTTTTATTTTTAATATATGTCACTTTAAAATGTTATTGAATATATTACTTTAAAATGTATGTTGTTTATTTGCTCAAAATGTTGTTGTTTATTTGCATCAAAATGTTAGTTGTATCTACTGGTAAGGTATCTTACTCGAATTTTGTAATTCGTGTAACTCTTTGATGCTGTTAAAATTGAATTCGAAATTTGGTATATGTTATTTTGATATGTTTATTGTATGAATTATTTTAAAATGTTTGTAGTTTATTTATATCAAAATGTTAATTATATCTACTAGTAAGGTATCTCACTCGAATTTCGTAATTTGTGTAACTCCCTGATGACAAGATATAAGATGCTGTTAGAAATGACTTCGAAATATTGTTCCAATAACTCTGCCAGGATAATTATTTTCCTACTTATTTTCGTCAGAAGGATGTCCTCCGGCATGTGTGAACTGAATATCCTATGGACCCTAACTAAAAAATTATCAAATATATTACAAGGATACCATTTACTGACAAGTTTCTTGATTACGCTTGAAATACGGACAAAATCCTGAAAGGGATGTTTTTAATATTAAATATTTTTAATATTATGAGAAGTCTTCTGTGACAAGTTTTTTTCTTTTTCTAGTTTTCAGATGGCAAAATCTTGAAAGGGATGTTTTTAATATTAAATATTTTAAATATCCTGAGAATTCTTCTTTGGCTAGTTTTTTTTCTTCTTGTAGTTTTCAGATGGCAAAATCTTGAAAGGGATGTTTTTATATTAAATATTTTAAATATCCTGAGAATTCTTTTGTGGATAGTTTTTTTTTTAGCAGTTTTTAGGTAGTTATAACACATACTTGCAAAAGGTAGAGTATATTATTTATATAGCCGATTTGGGTAGTACAATTCACTTGAGATTTTCATAAAAAATTTTTTTAGTCATTTCGTAGACTAAGTCCTTCTCAAACTTATGATCTGGAATTGATATGGGATTAACGAATTTATTTCGTTTTAAGCAGATCTACCACTAAATACCCCACTGTGACACCAAGACCTTTTATAAAGCCTCTCTCTTGCTGAAGAGGTCAGAGACCAGATAAGTAAACTGAAGGAGACAGCAGAAAATTGTTTTGTTTTATCCTAAAAGTAACTTCCGACGAAATTATCTTTTCAGGGGGGGCGGGGGGGGGGGACGGGGGGGGGGGGTGTGTGTGATATGATAAGGCCTTTTAGGAGAGGGTCGGTTAAGGGGGAGGGATGAGGGAGGAAGGTTGAGGGTTAGGGGAGGAGGAGAGTAAGAGAGGAAGGGGCGAGCTCAGAGATTCAAAAATCTCGTCTGAGGAGGACCTGGTTTTTGTCGGGGTGCAGGATTTCGACAATACCCCTAAGGGAGATACAGACGGTATCCGGAGACCAGGGGAGCCTTCTTCGTCTATCCGTTGGACACCCCCCCCATCCCCTCCCCTCTCTTTCTTTTTGTTTTTCCCTCCTATCTGGAGGATTAGAGATAGCGAAGCTGATCCTTTGGGCTCTTGATGATAAAGAGGAAAGAGCGGAGCAGGTGACGTTAACCAGAGGACATTCCTACCTTGTTTCTCGTTGCGTGGAATGAGTAGGAATTTTGGAATGTTAGAATGTTTTAATTTGGCTTAAATGATTTTTTTGCGTTTATAGGTTCTATTAGGTTTTCATTTATGATTTACATTCATTATTTAATACCCAGACATCGCTTAATGAAAATGGCCTTATAATGGTGGAATGCTATTTTTTCCCTGATTATATGAAGCATCAGGAGAATTCGTAAATGTAACTTAGACCGTTGAAATTAATGCTGCATGGTTTCTTAGTAATGTTATTCGTAAAACACTATCCAACGAATTCTCCCGTTTATTTATTTATTTATTTATGTATTTATCTATTTATTTACTTTGCGTCTTCTCAAATGAATTGAATTAAAATTCGGCTGTCTGTTTAATTTGTTGTAATGATCGTCTTTATTCCTCATCTCGCTCTCTCTCTCTCTCTCTCTCTCTCTCTCTCTCTCTCTCTCTCTCTCTCATTTACAGGTATTGCTACTTCCCAGATTTGCTGCTAGGAATAAGATTACGCATTTCAATTACTATTACCATTTTCTGCTAAGTTTTGGAATGTTCCACGTCCTTCTGTTTTCCTTGAATCATGTAAGATTTTTTACTTATTTAAAACTTTTTTTCCATTTACAAGGACGGTCTTTCGCCTTTTATTTTATTTATTATTATTTTTTTATTGTGGTCAAGATCTACCCTATATGATTCCATTGCACTTTGTCTAATATTCTTTGCGTCCGCCTTAGGAAAGAGTATTAGATTGTATGTCTTCATAGCCTCAACTTATAAAAATACAGCCTTCACTTATAAAAACATAGCCTTTACTTATAAAAAATATCCTCTCTAGACTGCAGTAGTTTGTACTGCACATTATGGTTTTTTTTCTTTTTTTTTTAGTAAAGAGTATTAGATTGCATGTCGTCTTAGTCTTTAATTATAAAAATACAGCCTTTACTTATAAAAATATAGCCTATACTTATAAAAATATAGCCTTTACTTATTAAAAATATAGCCTTTACTTATGAAAATATAGCCTTTACTTATAAAAAAATATATCCTTTACTTATAAAAAATATCCTCTCTAGACTGCAGTAGTTTGTACTGCAGATTAAGTATTTTGTTATTTTGTATTTTTTGTATTTATTTATTCATTTTGCATTTATTTATTTATTTTGTATTTATTTATTTGTTTTTTTATTTATTTTTTTATTATTTTTTTTCGTTTCTTTGTTTGTTTTTGTTTGGTTTTGTTTGTTTGTTTGTTTATCTATAAACCTCCTCCTGGGTAAAAAATGTTAATAAAGTAGTCTCTATCCTATTGACCTTTACACATTGAAAAATTTCTCCTCTCTAACCTACGGTTTTCTGTCCTGCAAAATAAAGCAATTTTCTCTATATATTAGAAACCTCTTAATGCAACCCTGCGATGACTCGAATATCCACTTGGCTGTCGCGTATATAACTGGGTTGACTCGTTAACCTCATTGAGGTCAACCACAGAGGTACTTGAACCACGGTTGATTGATGCCACAACAGATCCTGGAATCTCATCCTGATGGTTTCAGTGAATCCATTTTAGGAATCTCGTGATGTCAGATAAAGAGGTTATTGCTCGAGTGTTCTGTCGGGGTTTCACGTGACTTTATGCTTTAATATTTATATAGGTCAAGTGCTCTCTCTCTCTCTCTCTCTCTCTCTCTCTCTCTCTCTCTCTCTCTCTCTCTCTCTCTCTCTCTCTCTCTCAAGAGGTGGTTGATTTCAGATTTTTATTTAATTGAATGGTTCGTTTCTTTCAGCTTTCGGCAGAACGGTTTTACCTTTCGTATATTGTAAGGTTCATTTAGACGGGTTGATTGTGGACATAATTTGACTTAAACTTATTAAATAGCTCATAATGATTTAATTTAGTGAAAGTCTTATGATTTGTGCATCCTTTTCTCCGTCGAAAACAGCAGAATGTTATTAACTATGTATGTGTGTCCAAATTCCAAAATGATATATAACAATAGTAAAAAAATGCACCGAAGTTTCGTCGGTACAATCGAGTTTTCTGTACAGCGCATAATGCTGTGTGAGCCGAGGTCTATGGTACTTTCATCCACAGCCCGGTGGTGGCCTGTCCTATAGCGTTGCCAGATGCACGATAATGGCTAACTTTAACCTTAAATAAAAATAAAAACTACTGAGGCTACAGGGCAGCAATTTGGTATGTTTGATGATTGGAGGGTGCATGATCAATATACCAATTTGCAACCCTCTAGCCTCAGTACTTTTTAAGATGTGATAGCGAACAGGAAAAGTGCGGACGGACAGACAAATCCATCTCAATAGTTTTCTTTTACAGAAAACTAAAAAATCGAGGCGTTTATCACATCAACCGTGCATCTGATGTCTAGGTCCGTCCCATACGACGCTCCTGATTGGCTGTTGATAAGCCAATCACAGGGCTTCAATCTCTCAGTCTCTCGGGAAAGTTCACATAGGCAGGTTATATGTTCCACCGCTCCTGATTGATACTTTTGAGAGACGTATCCCTCAGGAGAGGCGGAACATACATCCTGCCTATGTGAACTCCTCTGGAGACAGAGTTTTCAGCCCTGTGATGAGCTCATCAACAGCCAATCAGGAGCGTCGTAAGGGACATGCCTTGACATCAGATGCACTGTTGATGTGAATCTACTATGAGTAATTCACATACTTGTCGAAATTCCAAAATTATTAAGAAATAAAAACATGGCGTTTGTAGGATGTACCAAAATTGAAAAACGAAGGGAAAATATCGCTTAAAATATCGGTAACTTCAACTGCCTTATTATTGCACTTGACCTGCATTGCATAACGAATGCGCTGCTAACGATTGATGCTAATATCCCTGAAAATGATAATATCCTGCAGGATGTTATAACCCTCAGGATACGCCTTGGCTGCCCGAATTCCTGATATTTTAATTTTTGACGTTTTATTATAAAGATTCTGGGAGTTAATTTTATTTGCGTTGTCTCAGACATGTTTTTATTTTTTTATTTCTACATGAATTTCTAATTGTTTTGTATTTGTTTGTCCTTAAAACGTGTTTTATAGAATTTTTTTTATCTAATTTCTTTTTCTTTTTTTTTTTTTAGTATATAGAGAAATGAACGATGAATATAGTTTTGGATTGATGACAGAATTCTACCAGGATATCTATACTTTTTATGTTGACTTTTTATTTTATTTTTATTTATTTATTATTATTATTTTTGCTTCTTTATTCCTTAAAAATCTGCTGGAATGCCCTTCCATGATATGCATGAGCTTATCGTTAACAAATCTTTTTTAGATAAGATTCTTCCTCTATATTGAATATTCTCTCTCTCTCTCTCTCTCTCTCTCTCTCTCTCTCTCTCTCTCTCTCTCTCTCTCTCTCTCTCAGGCATCCGGGGATTGTCCCCACAGATTTTCCAGTTACCAATTTTCTAATCTTCAAATTGGTCTCTTTATTCTGCTAATACTCAGTTGATTAAGGAAGGAATTGGGTGTTCATTTCAAGTGTCTGTTTTGCAACAAAGCTTCGAGGCGCAGCGTGTGGAAGATTTTCTGAGGCACTGCTGATGAGCCTTCCGTGGTGGAGGTTATCTTCCTCCTAGCCCGTGCTGGCATAAGGCCAGCTTAATAAAAAAGCAACAACTCCGTTATCACAGATTATCCTTGTGTGTTGGTACTGTTATCTCGTATTTATTTTCGATTTGCTATATCAGGTTCTGTAATGCCTAGTGTCATTCGGTTATGTCTGTATATTATCCGTGATATTTTTAGGAATATCTGTTTGTAGTGATATGAAGAACTGTTTACAGATTTATGTAGAAATATCTGTTTGTAGTGATATGAAGAACTATTTACAGATTTATGTAGGCTGTTTGTAGTGATATGAAGTACTATTTAGAGATTTATGTAGGAATTTCTTAGTGATATGAAGTACTACTTACAGATTTACGTAGGAATTTCTTATAGTGATATGAACTACTATTTACATATTTATGTAGTAATTTCTGTCGGTAGTGATATGAAGGACTATATACAGATTTATGTAGGAATTTCTGTATTACAGATTTATGTAGGCTGTTTGTAGTGATATGAAGTACTATTTACAGATTTATGTAGGAATTTCTGTCGGTAGTGATGTGAAGTACTATTTTCAGATTTATGTAGGAATTTTTGTGTAGTGATATGAAATACTATTTACAGATTTATAGGTTTAAAACGCCTAATTTAGAGGTAAGAAATACCTTGTCCTTTCTCTTCTTTGTTTCACACCACAAAACGATTCCAGTATCAAATTCCTGGATCCTTTACTATCAAGATATTTTACGTATCTGTCTCGTAGTTATTTCATAAAATCCTTTATCTCCTCCATCGTCAGCAATCCTGACCCAGCACTACTACTACTACTACTACTACTACTACTACTACTACTACTACTACAGCTGGTGTCTTTCTGTATCTGCAATTTATTTTGGCACTGTGTCACTGCGTTACCCATTGGGGTAGCCGGGCAGGCAAGCTTAAGGCCGAGCCATTCTGGTCCTGGTCCAAATCCATGATAAATGGTGAGAGAAGGCAGCTGGAGAGAGGGGCATCTGGCCGGAAAATCCATGTGAGTCTCTGTGTTTGGTCCTGTGTCATACGTGTGCAGGACAGACCGGCCTCTGGGAATCCCACGATAGGCTGCGTGAAGCTGGTTTTGTTTAATTGGTTGCGAAAAACGTCTTTGTTGTTTTATGATGTATTATGTATACAGCATGTATACTTATATTATTTTATTATTATTATTATTATTATTATTATTATTATTTTATTATTATTATTTTAGTTATTATTATTATTATTATTATTCAGTTGTTGAACCATATTCACATGGAAAAAGCCCACAAAAGCTTCTAAAAATATTATTATTATTATTATTATTATTATTATTATTATTATTATTATTATTATTATTATTATTATTATTATTCAGTTGCTGAACCTTATTCATATGGAACAAGCCCACAAAAGCCATTGAGTTGAAATTCAAGCTTCAAAGAATATTATATATATATATATATATATATATATATATATATATATATATATATATACATATATATATATATATATATATATATATATATTATATATATATATATATATATATATATATTTTTTTTTTTTTTTTTTTTTTGCTCTATCACTGTCCTCCAATTCGACTGGGTGGTATTTATAGTGTGGAGTTCCGGGTTGCATCCTGCCTCCTTAGGAGTCCATCACTTTTCTTACTATGTGCGCCGTTTCTAGGATCACACTCTTCTGCATGAGTCCTGGAGCTACTTCAGCCTCTAGTTTTTCTAGATTCCTTTTCAGGGATCTTGGGGTCGTGCCTAGTGCTCCTATGATTATGGGTACAATTTCCACTGGCATATCCCATATCCTTCTTATTTCTATTTTCAGATCTTGATACTTATCCATTTTTTCCCTCTCTTTCTCTTCAACTCTGGTGTCCCATGGTATTGCGACATCAATGAGTGATACTTTCTTCTTGACTTTGTGAATCAACGTCACGTCTGGTCTATTTGCACGCATCACCCTATCTGTTCTGATACCATAGTCCCAGAGGATCTTTGCCTGATCGTTTTCTATCACTCCCTCAGGTTGGTGCTCGTACCATTTATTGATGCAAGGTAGCTGATGTTTCTTGCACAGGCTCCAGTGGAGGGCTTTTGCCACTGAATCATGCCTCTTTTTGTACTGGTTCTGTGCAAGTGCCGGACATTCGCTTGCTACGTGGTTTATGGTTTCATTTTTCGTATTGCACTTCCTACATATGGGAGAGATGTTATTTCCGTCTATCGTTCTTTGAACATATCTGATTCTTAGGGCTTGATCTTGTGCCGCTGTTATCATTCCTTCAGTTTCCTTCTTTAGCTCTCCCCTCTGTAGCCATTGCCATGTGTCATCGCTGGCTAGTTCTTAAGTCTGTCTCATGTATTGTCCGTGCATTGGTTTGTTGTGCCAGTCCTCTGTTCTGTTTGTCATTCTCCTGTCTCTGTATATTTCTGGGTCTTCGTCTACTTTTATTAGTCCTTCTTCCCATGCACTCTTTAGCCACTCGTCTTCACTGGTTTTCAGATATTGCCCCAGTGCTCTGTTCTCGATGTTGACGCAGTCCTCTATACATAGTAGTCCTCTCCCTCCTTTCTTTCGTGTTATGTATAGTCTGTCGGTATTTGCTCTTGGGTGTAGTGTTTATTGTATTGTCATATGTTTCCTGGTTTTCTGATCTATGCTGCGGAGTTCTGCCTTCGTCCATTCCACTATTCCTGCGCTGTATCTGATTACTGGCACTTCCCATGTGTTTATGGCTTTTATCATATTTCCGGCGTTGAGTTTTGACTTGAGCATCGCCTTGAGTCTCTGCATATATTCTTTCCTTATTATGTCCTTCATTTCTTGGTGTTTTATATCCCCTCCTTCCATTAATCCCAGGTATTTGTACCCATTCTCATCTATGTGTTTGATGTTGCTCCCATCTGGTAGTTTTATCCCTTCAGTTCTCGTTACTTTGCCTTTTTGTATATTGACTAAGGCGCATTTTTCTATTCCAAACTCCATCCTGATGTCACCAGATACAATCCTTACAGTCTGGATTAGGGTATCTATTTCCTTGATGCTCTTACCATACAGCTTGATGTCGTCCATGAACATCAGATGGTTGATTCTGTTGCCTCTTTTCTTGAGTTGGTAACCGGCATCCATCTTCTGTAGTACTTTTGTCATGGGAATCATGGCTACTACAAAGAGTAGTGGGGACAGTGAGTCGCCCTGGAAGATCCCTCTCCTGATATTAACCTCTGCTAGTCTTATTCCAGAGCTGTAATTTATTGTATTCCAGTTGCGCATTGTATTTTTGAAGAAGCTGACGGTGTTTTCCTCTGCCCATATATTTTCAGGCATTCTATTAGCCATGTGTGTGGTATCATGTCGAAGGCTTTCTTATAGTCTATCCATGCCATGCCTATTATTTTTATTATTATTATTATTATTATTATTATTATTATTATTATTATTATTATTATTATTATTAGTTATTATTATTGAAAGTTGAACTTTATTCATATGGAACAAACCCCGTTTTTATTTTATGATAATGGAATGCTATTTACAGACTCCACAAACAGCTGTTTGTATTCAATAAGCAAAACTGATATCTTGAATTCAGTCATTCCTTGGACGGGTCGGAATCCCAATTGGAGAGAAGAAAATGATTACTGGAATGAGAAATAACTTTTCATGCATAAATGTGTGCCAGGTTCATGCATATATGTGTGCGTCTTTTCATTTGTAAATGTATGTTAGATTCATGCATAAATGTGTGTCATTTTCATGCTTAAAAGTATGTCAGGATCATGTATAAATGTATGTCAGGTTCATGCATAAATGTGTGTCAGGTTTATGCATATGTATATGTGTCATGTTCATGCATAAATGTGTGTCAGCTTCATGCATAAATGTGTCAATGCTGTGAGCATTGAGAGTGGCTTGCAATTATCCTGAAGAGAGAGAGAGAGAGAGAGAGAGAGAGAGAGAGAGAGAGAGAGAGAGAGAGAACCATTTAATGTGACGACAAATAATGGTAGGTTTTTCTACAAAGTGTTCTCTCTCTCTCTCTCTCTCTCTCTCTCTCTCTCTCTCTCTCTCTCTCTCTCTCTGTATTCGAAACTTTTGCAGCAATCACTGTAAAACTGGTCGTACAATCGCTGTCAAAGAGAGATGTTAAACATAGTTTGACCCGGATGCATTACCAACCGTCCCATGTGAGAACTTCGGTCAGAATAGTTAAAGCGATTCGGTAGGTTACTGATCTGAGAGAAATAGTCGCTGATTGTCTTTAATAGTCGTTTTAATGAATCAATATGATCCCCATAGATTACGTTAAAGGCGAATCCAGGTATGGATTGTAATTTAAAGTTGTCTTTGTATAAAAGGTTACAAGAACTTGGAGGTTTCATCATTAAATTAATGAGAAGGTAATTGGGTGGATGCTTGACCATTTTATCTGAGATTAGGGAAAATAGAATTATTAGAATCATACTTACGATTTGTTTACTGCATGTATGTGAGAGAGAGAGAGAGAGAGAGAGAGAGAGAGAGAGAGAGAGAGAGAGAGAGAAGAAGAAGAAGAAGAAGAATAAGAAGAAGAAGAAGAAGAAGAAGAAGAAGAATAAGAAGAAGAAGAAGAAGAAGAAGAAGAAGCACTGCATACAAAGGAACTGTTTATGATAATTGAAATAGGTTACTCCATGCTTATCATAATATAATAATTTTCTGTTTTATGACTTTGATTTCACTACTTTTATTGACTATAATTTCAATGTATTTTACTTAAATCTTATTAATGACTATCAAGAAAAGCGGATTATGATATTCGAACAGTTATGTTACAAATTTGGAATTGACATAACCAATAATTTTCATGATTTTTGTTATAGCGAGATACTTACGAGTAGATGCATTTAGCATTGATGTGTCTGTCCAGTTTGATAAACATAGTTATATCATATAAAATTCAAATTCAGAATAGCACTAAACTCTCACGCCCGTTCGTGTTTGTGATATTGTTTTCTATACAGCCTCTCTGAAATGTCGGTAGTTTGTGTATGAAAACATGCCGGGTAAAAGCGAGAATAAAACTCGACCAATTTTGCCATTCCATTATTTGGCCTTTAAAGTGTCTTGCCTAACGCAGACTGCTTGACATTTATCGTTTTTTGCTTTCTCAGGGTTTTCTAAGTCCCACTAAAACTATTTTTTATGTTCCCTTGTATTACTGAGTAACAGTCCCACAGAGTTGGGTGATTGGTTTTGATGTTTAAACCTTATTGTTAGTTTTATGTATAATACAATTTATGGAATAAAGGTTAAACAAATTTCCAAAAGGATTTTGCTTGTAGCCTGAAGTGCCTGAGACAATTTTTACCAAACTAGGTTTTGATAAAAGATATAGTATATTTTATTGGTTTGACTCTCTCTCTCTCTCTCTCTCTCTCTCTCTCTCTCTCTCTCTCTCTCTCTCTCTCTCTCTCTCTCTCTAGCTGTTTTATTTGCCACAATGCTCATTTCGCGTCTGAAATCATTCTATCTCTATACGCTTTGTATACACATTTTTTAAATCCCCTTTTGATTAAAACATCTTCAGAAATACAGAACACAGACGTAACCCTCTTAATTAAAGGCCGTTGTATTTCAAGGGGAGGTGGGGGGTTGGGGGGGTTGGGGGGGGGGTTTGGGGGACATTTTCGGGGGCAAAGTAGCTGGAGGAGGGTTTGCTGTGGAAGGTCTTCTCTTCGTCAGCGATGTTTCATCCGATGTCAAAGGACGTTTTTACATTAGGGCAAATTTTTCCCCAATGGACTCCAAGGACAGAGCTTCATGAAGAAGAGGAGACTCTGGTAATGTATAATTCTCCTGTGAGAATTTGGATGTGGTTTCTATGCGTTTGAATGGAATATCTTTGTCAGGGATAATATTTATCTCTCAGGGATGAAAAGTCTTTATTGGTGATATTTATTTCATAAGGAAGTATTGGAAGTTTGTAGTTATTCATGAAGTAAACATTAACCTGTTTCCAGTGGCTTTGTTTTTCTCTAAGGAATGAAATGTGTTTATTAGGGATATTTATTTCATATTTAAATATTGGAAATTTATAGTTATTCATAAAGTAAAAATATCCCTATTTCCTGTCGCTTTGTTGAGTATAAAAATAAAAAAAAATTCCTAATTTCAAATGTAAATATTAGCAAGAAAGCATTCAGCTGCAATATATTCTTTCTAAGAAAGAAATAAAAAAAAAAAAAATTGAAGTTTTGAAAAAAAAAAAAAGATATTCAGAAAAAAAAAAAAAAAAAAAAAAAAGGGAAAATTACCCTTTGTATTTGCAGTGTTTTGTCAGTTTTTAATTCTAAGGCTTGATTTCAACTTTAAAAAATTGCAGATGCATTCAGCTATTTCACTGTTAAATTAGTTTAAATATAGCAGAATGCATTCAGCTATTTCAAGGTTTAATTCGATTAAATATAGCAGAATGCATTCAGCTATTTTACTGTTATATTAATTCAAATATGGGAGAGTTCATCGGTTATTTCACTGTTAAATTTATTCCCAATATGGCAGAATGCATTCAGGTATTCACTGTTAAATAATTTAATGTGGCAGAATGCTTTAAGCTATTTCACTTGGGTTTTCAATTTATTTAAATAGGCAGAATGCATTAAGTATACCTAGTTAACCAGACCCAACTGAGCTGACTAACAAACTAGCTCTCCTAAGGGCTGCCCCCGAAGGATTAGGTTTTTATTTACGTGGCCAGGAACCATTGGCTACCTAGCGACGGGGGGCTTCCCCAACA
>NC_061108.1:134134529-134174529 GCF_015104395.2 Macrobrachium nipponense
ATATGGGTAGTACAATTCATTTGAGATTTTCATAAACATTTTTTTTAGTCATTTCGTAGACTAAGTCCTTCTCAAACTTATGATCTGGAATTGATATGGGATTAACAAATTTATTTCGTTCTAAGCAGATCTACCACTAAATACCCCACTGCGACACCAAACCCTTTTATAAAGCCTCTCTCTTGCTGCAGAGGTCAGAGAAACAGTTAAGTCACTGAAGGAGACAGCAGAAATTGTTTTGGCTGTATCCTAAAAGTAACTTCCGACGAAATTATCTTTTCAGGAGGGAAACCGGGTGGTTGGGGGCGGGGCATGTGATATGATAAGGCCATTTAGGAGAGGGTCGGTTAAGGGGGATTGGGATGAGGGAGGAAGGGTTGAGGGTTAGGGGAGAGAGTAAGAGGGGAAGGGAGCGAACTCAGAGATTCAGAAATCTCGTCTGAGGAGGACCTGGCTTCTGTCGGGGTGCAGGATTTTCGACAATATCCCAAAGGGACATACAGACGGTATCCGGAGACCAGGGGAGCCTTCTTCGTCTATCCGTTGGACCCCCCCCCCCCCACCCCCCAAATCCCCTCTCTTTCTTTTTGTTTTTCCCTCCTATCTGGAGGATTAGAGATAGCGAAGCTGATCCATTTGGGCTCTTGATGATAAAGAGAAAAGAGCGGAGCAGGTGACGTTACCAGAGAACATTCCAACCTTGTTTTCTCGTTGCGTGGAATGAGTAGGAATTTTGGAATGTTGCAATGTTTTGATTTGGCTTAAATGGATTTTTTGTGTTTATATGTTCTATTAGGTTTTCATTTATGTTTTACATTCGTTATTTAATATCCAAACATCGCTTAATGAAAATGACCTTATGGTGATAGAATGCCCATTTTTCCCTGATTACGTGATGCATTGGGCGAATTCGTAAATGTAACTTATACCATTAATGGTACATGATTTCCTAGTAATGTTATTCGTGAGACATTACTCAGCTAATTCTCCCTTTTATTTATTATTTATTTATTTATTTATTTTATTTATTTTTGCGTATTCTCAAATGAATTGAATTAAAATTTGGTTGTCTGTATAATTTGTTGTAATGACCGCCGTCGTTTTTCCTCATCTCTCTCTCTCTCTCTCTCTCTCTCTCTCTCTCTCTCTCTCTCTCTCTCTCTCTCTCTCTCTCATTTACAGGTATTGCTACTTCCCAGATTTACTGCATTGAGGGAGTAGGATCACGCCGTTCAATTACTGTTACCATTTTCTGCTAAGTTTTGGAATGTTCCACGTCCTTCTGTTTTCCTTGAATCGTGTAAGATTTTTTACAATTCATTTTTTTTTCCATTTACAAGGACGGTCTTTCGCCTTTATTTTATTTATTTATTTATTATTTTTTTTGTGGTCAAGATCTACCCTATATGATTGATTCCATTGCACTTTGTCTAATATTCTTTGCGTCCGCCTTAGGAAAGAACATTAGATTGCATGTCTTATAGCCTCACTTATAAAAATACAGCCTTTACTTATAAAAAAATATCTTCTCTAACTGCAGTAGTTTGTACTGCACAATAATTAATTTTTTTTTTAGGAAAAAGTATTAGATTGCATGTCGTCTTCGCACTTTTACTTATAAAAATACAGCCTTTACTTTTAAAAAATGCAGCCTTTACTTATAAAAAATATGGCCTTTACTTATAAAAAAATATGCCTTTACTTATAAAAAAATATAGCCTTTTACTTATGAAAATATAGCCTTTTGTTACTTCATAAAAATATAGCCTTTACTTATAAAAATATAGCCTTTACTTATAAAAAAAATATCCTCTCTAGACTGCAGTAGTTTGTACTGCAGATTAAGTATTTTGTTATTTTGTATTTATTAATCTATTATGTATTTATTTATTCATTTTGCATTTATTTATCCATGTTATTTATTTATTTGTTTTTTTATTATTTTTTATTAGTAGTTTTTATTTTTTTAGTTTTTTGTTTTTAGTTTTTTTTGTTTTTTTTTGTTTTTTCCGTTTTTTTGTTGTTTCTTTGTTTATTTATAAACTCCTTCTAGGTAAAAATGAACCTTTACACATTGAAAAATTTCTCCTCTCTAACCTACAGTAGTCTCTCTTTATATATTGAAAACCTCTTTATGCAACCCAGCGATAACCCGAATACCCTCTTGGCTGTCGAGTATATAACTGGGTTTGACTCGTTAACCTCATTGAGGCCAACCACAGAGGTACTTGAATTACGGTTGATTGATGCCACGAGATCCTGGATCTCATCCTGATGGTGTCAGTGAATCCATTTTAGGAATCTCGTGATGTCAGATAAAGAGGTTATTGCTCGAGTGTTTCTATTGGGGTTTTCATTTGGCTTTATGCTTTAATATATATATATATATAAGGTCAAGTGCTCTCCCTCTCTCTCTCTCTCTCTCAAGAGGTTGTTGATTTCAGATTTTTTTTTTATTGAATGGTTTTCGTTTTCTTTCAGCTTTCGGCAGAATGTTTTACCCATCGTATATTGTAAGGTTCATTTAGACGGGTTGATTGTGGATATAATTTGACCTAAACTTATTAAATAGCTCATAATTATTTAATTTAGTGAAAGTCTTATGATTTGTACATCGCTTTCTCCCGTTGAAAACAACAGAATGTTATTAACTATGTAAGTATGTCGAAATTCCAAAATATATATAACAATAGTAAAAAAAGGTGCGCCGAAGTTTCGTCGGTGCAATCGTGTAAGCCGCGGTCCATGGAACTTTCATCCATAGCCCGATGGTGGGCCTGTCCTATAGCGTTGCCAGATGCATGATAATGGCTGACTTTTAACCATAAATAAAAAAATAAAAAACTACTGAGGCTAGAAGGCTGCAATTCGGTATGTTTGATGATTGGAGGGTGCATGATCAATACACCAATTTGCAACCCTCTAGCCTCAGTAGTTTTTAAGTTTAGTGTGATAACGAACAGGAAAAGTGCGGACGGACAGACAAAATCCATCTCAATAGTTTTCTTTTACAGAAAAACTAAAAAAAATCGTTGCGTTTTTTATCAGCATACTACTAGTAGATTCACATCAACCGTGCATCTGATGTCTAGGCCCGTCCCATACGACGCTCCTGATTGACTGTTGATAAGCCAATCACAAGGCTAGAAACTCTCAGTCTCTCTCTCGAGTTCACATAGGCAGGATGTATGTTCCACCTCTCATGAGAGATACGTCTTTCAAATGTATCCTTCAGGAGAGGTGGAAACATACATCCCGCCTATGTGAACTCTCTTGAGAGACTGAGAGTTCCCAGTATCCCTCAAGAGAGGTGGAACATACATCCTGCCTATGTGAACTCTCGAGAGAGACTGAGACTTTCCAGCCCCGTGATTGGTTAATCAACAGCCAATCAGGAGCGTCGTATGGGACAGGCGTAGACATCAGATGCACGGTTGATGTGAATATACTATGAGTAATACGCATACTTTTCGAAATTCAAAAATTATTAAGAAATAAAAACATGGCGTTTGTGGATGTACCAAAATTGAAAAACGAAAGGAAAATAATCGATTAAAAAAATATCAGTAACTTTAACTGCCTTATTATTACACTTGACCTGCATTGCATAACGAATGCGCTGCTAACGATTGATGCTAATACCACTAAAAATGATAATATCCTGCAGGATGTTAAAACCCTCAGGATACGCCTTGGCTGCCCGAATTCTGATATTTTAATTTTCGACTTTTTAATATAAAGCTTCTGGGAGTTAATTTTATTTGCGTCGTCTGAGACAGATGTTCTTGATTCGTACAGAAATTTGTAATTATCTGGTGTTTGTCTTTAATACCTGTTTTATAGAAAATTATTTTTACATCTTATTGCTTTGCATTGTTCAGTGTCTAGAAAACGGAAAAAGCTGAATTCGAGTTTTGCATTCATGAAATTGAATTCTATACTTTTTATCATGACTATTTTTTTTATTTTTTTATTTTATTTTTATTTCACTTTTTACTTCTTTATTTCTTAGAAAATCTGCTGGAATGCCCTTTCATGATATTCATGAGCGTACCGTTAAGAAATCTTTTTTTAGATAAGATTTTTCCTCTATATTGAATATTCTCTCTCTCTCTCTCTCTCTCTCTCTCTCTCTCTCTCTCTCTCTCCTCTCTCTCTCTCACACACACACACAGCCGGGGGGATTATCCTACAGATTTTCCAGTTACTAATTTCCTTTTCTTCAAATTGGTTTCATTGCTCTGCTAATACTCTGTTGATTAGGCAAGAAATTTGGGTGTTCATTTCAAGTTTCTTTTTTGCAACGAAGATTTTCTGAGGCACTGCTGATGAGCCCCCTCTGTGGTGGGGAGGTTTATCTTCCTCTTAGCACGTGCTGGCATAAGGCCGGCTTAATAAAAGAAACAACTCCGTTATCAACTGATTATCCTTCGTGTTGGTTACAGTTTTCTCGTATTTATTATCGATTTGCTATATAAGGTTCTATAATGTCTAGTGTCAATCAGATATGTCTGTATATTTTCCGTGATATTTTTAGGAATTTTTGTTTGTAGTGATATGAAGTACTATCTACAGATTTATGTAGGAATTTCTGTTTGTAGTGATATGAAGTACTATTTACAGATTTATGTAGGCTGTTTGTAGTGATATGAAGTACTATTTAGTAGATTCAGTAGGAATTTCTTTTAAGTGATATGAAGTACTAATTACAGATTTACGTAGGAATTTCTTATAGAAATATGAAGTAACCTGTTTACATTTATTTATGTGATTTCTGTCTGTAGTGAATATGAAGTACTATATACAGATTATGTAGGAAATTTTCTGTATGTACGATTTCTGTAGGCTGTTTGTAGTGATATGGAAGTACTATTTAGATTTAGTAGGAATTTCTTCTTTATAGTGATATTGAAGTACTAGTACATATTAGTGTATGGAATTTCGTCGGTTGTGATATGAAGTACTATTTACAGATATATAGGTTCAAAACACCTAATTTAGAGATGAGAAATACCATCTCATTCCTCTTCTTTGATTCACACCACAAAACGATTCCTGTATCAAATTTCTGGATCCTTTACTATCAAGATATTTTACGTATCTCTCTCTCGTAGTTATTTCATAAAATCCTTTATCTCCTCCATCGTCAGCAATCCTGACCCAGCACTACTACTACTATTACTACTACTACTACTACTACTATACTACTACTACTACTACTACTACAGCTGGTGTCTCTTTCTGCATCTGCAATTTATTTTGGCACTGTGTTACTGCGTTACCCATTGGGGTCGCCGGGGCAGGCAAGCTTAAGGCCGAGCCATTCTGGTCCTGGTCCAAATCCTTGATAAATGGTGAGAGAAGGCAGCTGGAGAGGGGCATCTGGCCGGAAAATCCATGTGAGTCTCTGTGTTTGGTCCCTTGTGTCATACTGTGCAGGACAGAACGTCGTCTGGGAATCCCACGATAGGCTGCGTGAAGCTGGTTTTGTTTAATTGGTTGTGTAAACGTCTTTGTTATTTTATATGTATTATGTATACAGCATGTATACTTATACATTATTATTATTATTATTATTATTATTATTATTATTATTATTATTATTATTATTATTCAGTTGTTGAACCCTATTCACATGGAAAAAAACCTACAAAAGCTTCTAAGAATATTATTATTATTATTATTATTAGTTATTATTATTATTATTATTATTATTATTATTATTATTATTATTATTATTATTATTATTATCCAGTTGCTGAACCTTATTCATATGGAACAAGCCCACAAAAGCCATTGAGTTTGAAATTCAAGCTTCCAAAGAATATTATTATTATTATTATTATTATTATTATTATTATTATTATTATTATTATTATTATTATTATTATTATTATTATTATTAAATTGAGAAGTTGAACCCTATTCATATGGGACAACCTCGTTATTTTAGATAATGAAATCTATTTGCAGACTCCACAAACAGCTGTTTGTATTCAATAAGCAAAACTGAGATCTTGAATTCAGTCTATTCTGGGACAGGGCCGGAATCATTGGTTGGAGAGAAGAAAATGATTACTGGAATGAGGAATGACTTTTCACGCATACATTTTTATGTTCATGCATAAATGTATGCCAGGTTCATGCATATGTGTGTGTCATTTTCATGCTTAAATGTGTGTCTGGATCATGTATAAATGTATGTCAAGTTCATGCATAGATGTATGTCTGGTTCATGATTAAATGTATAACATGTTCATGCATAAATGTATGTGGGTTCATTGCATGTATTGTATGTCATGTTCATGATAAACTGTATTGTCATGTTCATGCATAAAGTAGTCCTGTTCATGCATAAATTATGTCAAAATTCATGCATAAATGTGTCTCATGTTGTGAGCATCGAGAGTAGATTGCAATTATCCTGAAGAGAGAGAGAGAGAGAGAGAGAGAGAGACGAGAGACGAGAGAGAGCCGGCGAGAGAGGAGAGAGAGAGAGAGAGACTCTGGCTTTGGAGAACCCTTTAATGTGACGACAAATAATGGTAGGGTTTTTCTGCAAAGTGTTCTCTCTCTCTCTCTCTCTCTCTCTGTATTCGAAACTTTTGCAGCAATCACTGTTAAACTGGTCGTACGTTCAATCGCTGTCAAAGAGAGAAGTTAAACATAGTTTGAACCGGATGCATTGCCAACCGCCCCCGTGTGAGAACTTCGGTCAGAATAGTTAAAGTGATTCGGTAGGTTACTAATCTGAGAGAAATAGTCGCTAATAGTCTTTTATAGTCGTTTTAATGAATCAATATGATCCCCATAGGTTAAGTTCAAGGCGAATCCAGGTATGGATTGTAATTTTAAGTTGTATTTGTATGAAAGATTACAAGAAAATGGAGGTTTAATCATAACATTAGAATTTGTGCTTGCTTTTTGTAATGGTTTATCGAAGTTTCTTTATGAGAAGAAAAATTGGGATTTACTTGACCATTTTCTCTGAGAGCAGTAAAAATAAATCGTGCTTACGATTTGTCTACTACATGTATGAGAGAGAGAGGAGAGAGAGAGAGAGAGAGAGAGAGAGAGAGAGAGAGAGAGAGAGAAGAACCGTATACACAGGAACTGTTTATGATAATTGAAATAGGTTACTCTGTTTATGTCTTTGATTGCACTACTTATTGACTATAATTTTAAGTTTATTTTACTTAAACCTTATTAGGGACTATCAAGAAAAGCGGATTATGATATTCGAACAGTTATGTTACAAATTTGGAATTGACATAAATAATTTTCATGATTTATGTTTTAGCGAGATATTTATGAGTAGATGCATTTAGCATTGAGTCTGTCTGTCCAGTTTGATAAACATAGTATATCATATAAAATTCAAATCAGATAGCATGAAACTCTTACGCCCGTTCGTGTTTGTGATATTGTTTTCTATAAACAAGCCATCTGAAATGTCGGTCGTTTGTGTTATGAAAACATGCCGGGTAAAAGCGAAAATAAAACTCGACCAATTTTGCCATTCCATTATTTGGCTTCTAAAGTGTCTTGCCTAACAGCTGCTGGTTGACATTTATCGTTTTTTGTTTCTCGTGGTTTTCTAAGTCCTGCTAAAAATATTTTTTATGTTCCCTTGTATTACTGAGTAACAGTCCCACAGAGTTGGGTGATTGGTTTTGATGTTTAAACCTTATTGTTAGTTTTATGTATAATACAATTTATGGAATAAAGGTTAAACAAATTTCTTAAAGGATTTCCTTGTAGCCTGAAGTGCCTGAGACAATTTTTACCTACTAGGTTTTAATAAAAAAATGTGTATATTTTATTGTTTGATTTAAACTCTCTCTCTCTCTCTCTCTCTCTCTCTCTCTCTCTTCTCTCTCTCTCTAGCGGTTTTATTTGCCACAATGCTCATTTCGCGTCTGCAATCATTCTATCTCTATACGCTTTGTATAAAAAATTTTTTAAATCCCCTTTTGATTAAAACATCTTCAGAAATACAGAACACAGACGTAACCCTTTAATTAAAGGCCGTTATTCAAGGGGAGGATGGGAGGGGGGGGGGGGGGGGGGGGGCAATTTCGGGGGCCAAATGTAGCTGGAGGAGGGTTTGCTGTGGAAGGTCTTCTCTTCGTCAGCGATGCTCCATCCGATGTCAAAGACGTTTCACATTAGCATCCAAATGGACTCCAAGGACAGAGCTTCCATGAAAGAAGAGGAGACTCTGGGTAATGTATAATTCTCCTGTGAGAATTTGGATAACATTTCTCTCTAAGGAATGAAAAGTCTTTATTGGTGATATTTATTCATAAGGAGTATTTGGAAGTTTGTAGTTATCATGAAGTGAACATTACCTGTTTCCTGTGGCTTTGAGTTCTGATCAAAGTTCCTAATTTAAACGGAAAATATTGCAGAAAGCATTCAGCTGCAATAATTCTTTCTCTAAAGGAAATATTGGAAAGTTTGGAGTTATTCATGAAGGGGAAAAATTTACTCTTTGTATTTGATTTCCAGTTGGCTTTGGGGTTGGTTTTTATTTTAAGGCTTGATTTCAACTTTAAATTTTGCAGATACATTCAGCTATTTCCACTGTTAAATTAGTTTAAATATGAGCATTAGTTTTAAAATATAGCAGAATGCATTTTAGCTATTTCACTGTTAAATTCGTTTAAATATGGCAGAATGCATTCAGCTATTTCAAGGTTTATTTCGATTAAATATAGCAGAATGCATTCATCTAATTTACTGTTATATTAATTCAAATATGGCAGAGTTCAATCGGTTATTTCACTGTTAAATTTATTCCAATATGGCAGAATGCATTAGGTATATTTCACTGTTAAATTTGTATAAATATAGCAGAATGCACTCAGCTAATTTACTGTTATATTAATTCAAATAACGGCAGACTGCATTTTCAGGTATTTCACTGTTAAATTAATTTAAAAATTTTTTTTTTTTTTTTCAGGCAGAATGTTTTTTAAGTATTTCACTGTTAAATTCATTTAAATATGGCAGAATGCATTAAGTATACCTAAAGTTTAGACAGAAGACCAAATTTGGGAGCCTGACTGACACTGAGCTGATCCTAACAACTAGCTCTCCTAAGGGCTGGCCGAAGTATTAGGTTTTATTTTTTATGTGGCAGGAACCAATTGGCTACCTAGCGACGGGTCTTCCAACGGCTTATCTTGGTCTTAAATGCGTAATTAAAAGATAAGCAACGCATAAATAAAATGAGGCGTTTAAGTGTTTTATAATTCAGCGAGAGGAATTCCATGCTCGATTTAGAAGCACAATATAATCATTGTTTCTAGCTAAAAACATTGTCCTGTCGTGTGTACCCGACCAGGTTTCGTTGCTTCTTCCTCATCCCAGAGGAAAGATAAGGCAAAATCGCTCAGAGAAGACAGAGCGCAAATTCTTTGTTCCAGAGGGCGCCTTGGTTGGCTGTCATGCTTTAAAAAGGGTCTTAAAAAAAAACTACCGAACCATTTGGTTCTGGGTGGAGGAGGAGGAGGGGGAGGAGGATAGTGGGACCGAATTTGGAGGAGGAGAAGGAGAGTGGGGCCGAATCTGGAGGAGGAGGAGGAGGAGGAGAAGAAGAAGAAGAAAGCTTTCAAAATTGTCGGGATTTGCACAAATGGAGCCTCATTTTGGGCTTTTGGTGGTAAAGTGAATATCGAAATTGTAAAGCTTCGATGGTTTCTTAAGGTAAGTAGTACTAGTCCTGCAGCCCCTTTGTGATGTGGAAAAAGGGCAAAAATAAAAGTAGATGAAGATGAATTGTTCGAAACTGATATGAAAATAGTGATACCTGTTTCTTTGTGTTTAGATTTTTTTTTTTTTTTTTTTTTTTGTTTTTTTTTTTTTTTTTTTTTTGCAGAAATTGTATTCTGGAAGCAAAAATTCGTTTAAAGTATATCCATAAATACAATGAATTTTTAACGTTGATGAAAATTATTTTGAAGTACAGTCATTTTATCATGATGCCTTAATATTCATGTATTTCTGTACCGCTTTGGAGAAGGAAAACAAATATTAATCCATTATATATTAACGGTTCCTCGTTGTACCCAAAAGATTGTAGAGACCTGGTTTCGACAAAGTGTCACTTGCTTAAATCTCTCTCTCTCTCCAAAAGATTGTAGAGCCCAGACTTGTTTTCAGGGAAGCGTGAGTCTCTCTCTCTCTCCCTCTCTCTCTCTCTCTCTCTCTCTCTCGCCAGCCATTTTTATATGGACCCAAAGTATTACTCCGTCGGGAATGAATTTCAATTCGGAAAACGTTTGTGTGTGTGTGTTTTATGGCTTGCATCGCTTTAGAGAGCTCGTAAAATTCCCTTTTTCGTAGTTAGACTAGGAAAGTAACGGTCATTCTGAATTCTATGGTCCGCCTCTTCAGGCTTTGTTTATGGCAGAGTTTTTTTTTTCCTTCCTTTAAGCGATTCGCGTTTTGTTAGGGTGTTGAGCTATTTAAATTTTTTTTTTTTTTTTTCAATTTAGAAGAGGAGGTTTCGTCCAACTCGACGTCATTTTTTAGCAGTTTCCTAAAACGGGATTTTTCTCCTTTTGCGATTGATGATTCACGAGGAAATTATATATATAAAACCTTGTCTTTTATTCGTGGGATAAGTTAGTGAATAACTGCATGCACGGTAATATAAAAGGTATTTTACTTTCTGATAAGGTCTGTGATACGAATTCAGCTGAGGTTTCTGATGGTAAACTGATATAGTGTATTTTAATTTTTTCGTATCGTGTACTGATTTTTGTGAATGGCAAAGCTGTGTGGATAAATATCGTATGTACGAATCCTTTTCTTTGTAAGAATGCCTTAGGGTATGTTTATGAGTATATATACAATAGGAATATATATATATATATATATATATATATATATATATATATATATATATATATATATATTTATTTATTATATTATATATATATATTATTATAAATATATAGATATATATATATATTATATATACATATATATATATATATATATATATACTATATATATATATATTTATATATATATAATATATTATATATATATATATATATATATATATATTAAAATAATATATATATTATTATTATTATATATATAAATATATTCTAATCTTTTACTATATTTTATATATATATATATATATATATTATATATGGTATATTATATACATTATATAATATTATATCGTATGTATGTACAGAATCCTTTTCTTGGGTATGTAGTGTATGTATTAAAACTATATAAATATATGCAACAAGGAATAACTTAAGACAATATATTTAAGACATCGTTGTGAATGCGATTTGTATCTTTTCTTTCTGAGTGAGATGACATCAATGTGTGTGACATTCCTAGAATGTAGGGATCATCATTTAGCTTCTTCCTTGGAAACAGAGGCCCGAAGAAAGACAAGCCTGACAAGCCTTGGAAGTGCTAGCGCATCATTCCTCAGGTGGCGCGATGTCGAAGTTGTTGTCTAAGCAGATCAGACCATGTCCTGTTTCTATGCCACAGGCATTTGCAGATATGCCCTATGAATGGTTAGAGGCGGTTTCTTGGGCGTGAACAATGTGTGTGAGTTCGTGCGTTCATGTGAGCTTCTTTCCCTACATAATGAGAAAGTAAGTTATTCAAGAGGGGAGATCGCTACAGAGTCAGCAAAGGGGCAAAATAATCTTTTTAGCCAAAAGTGTGGTTTGGTTGGTATATTGCAATATTGTTCAAAGATGGGTTTATTTTTGATTTGAGTTTTTATTTTAGCATTTTAATCTTTGCTTATCGATGTTCTCCTCTCTTCTTGATGTGGCAGTTCTGGAACAAAGGGGAGTTGATATGGTGACTTACTTAGAAAGTGGGAACTTAGCTAATGTTCGTGGTGTTACTAGACTGCTGTAACTATGCCTAGTTTTCTGACTAAACTAATGTTGGTTATTGTAAATAGAGAGATGACGCGGGCTATCTGAGGTCAACCATTTTATTTAATCATTTTGTTAAGAACCTGATTATTAGCTAATACTTTGCTCTTAAATAAAAGTATTTTAGTAGTTCACGAGTCTCATTTAATTGCCTTAGGTAAGTAGTGAGAGAGAGAGAGAGAGAGAGAGAGAGAGAGTGAGAGAGAGAGAAGAGAAAATGGATGTTAGCCAGTGCCTAGCTGACGCCATTGCTACCAACCCTTTTTAAGATTACCGAGGTGGATCTCGGTATATATATATATATATATACTATAATATAGGATATATATATATAAGATATATATATATTATATATATATATATATATATATATTTATATACATATATATATATATATATATATATATATATTATATATATATATATATATATATAGTATATAGATATATATATACATATATATATTATATATATATATATATATATATATATATATATATATATATATATATATATGTACTAATCCATATATATATATAATATATTATATATATATAGATATATATATATATCTATATATATATATATATATATATTTATATATATATATATATATATATATATATATATATATGATATATATATATATATAATATATATTATTACTATATACTCCCATTAATACATACACTAAGACATTCTACCAAAGAAAAGGATTCAGTACATACATATATCACACAGCTTTCCATTCATCAAAAATCGATATGAACAAAAATTAAAATACACTATATCAGTTTACCATCGGAAACCTCAGCTGAATTCGTATCACGAAACATTACCTTTTACATTACCCTGCATGCAGTTATTCACAATTTATCCCACTAAATAAAAGCCAAGGTTTTTATATATATAATTTCCTCGTGAATCCATCACTGCAAAAGGAGAAAGAAAACCCCGTTTAGGGAACTGCTAAAAAATGACGTCGAGTTGGACGAAACCTCCTCTTCTAAATTGAAAAAAAAAAATTTAAATAGCTCAAACACCCTAACAATAAAACGCGAATCGTTTAAAAGGGATGGGAAAAAAAAAAACTAGTGCCATAAAACAAAGCATAAAGGCGGACCATAAAATTCAGAATACGTAACTTTCCTAAGTCTAACTACAAAAGGGAATTTACGAGCTCTCTAAAGCGCTACAGCCATAAAAAAAAAACACACACACACACACACACACACACACACAAACGTTTCCGAATTGAATTCATTCCCGACGGAGTAATGTTTTGGGCCCTCTAAAAATGGCTGGCGAGAAAATGAGAGAGAAAAGAGAGAGAGAAAAGAGAGAGAGAGAGAGACCACGCTCCCCTGAAAACAAGTCTGGGCTCTACAATTTTTGGAGAGAGAGAGAGAGAGAGAGAGAGAGAGAGAGAGAGATTTAAGCAAGTGACACTTTGTCGAAACCAGGTCTCCACAATCTTTTGAGTACGACTAGGAACAGTTAATTGTATAATGGATTAATATTTGTTTTCCTTCTCCAAGCGGTACGAGAAATACATGAATATTAAGGCATCATGATAAAATGACTGTACTTCAAAATAATTTTCATCAACGGCAAAAATTCATGGCATTTATGGATATACTTTAAACATGAATTTTCATTGTTTCCAGAATACAATTTCTGTCAAAAGTTGGAAAAAAAAAAAAAAATTCTAAACATAAAGAAACAGGTATCACTATTTTCATATCACTTTCGAACAATTCATCTTCTCATCTATTTAATTTTGCCCTTTTTCCACATCACAAAGGGGCTGCAGGACTAGTTACTACTTACCTTGAAACCATCGAAGCTTTACAATTTCGATATTCACTTTACCACCAAAAGCCAAAATGAGGCTCATTTGTGCAAATCCCGACAATTTTGAAAGCTTTCTTCTTCTTCTTCTTCTCCTCCTCCTCCTTCCTCCTCCAGATTCGGCCCCACTCTCCTCCTCCTTCCTCCAAATTCGGTCCCACTATCCTCCTCCTCCTCCTCCACCAGAACAAATTCGGTAGTTTTTTTTAAGAACCTTTTAAAGCATGACAGCCAACAAAGCGGCCCTCTGGGAACAAAGAATCTGCGCTCTGTCTTCTCTGAGAGATTTTGCCTTATCTTTCCTCTGGGATGAGGAAGAAGCAACGAAACCTGGTCGGGGTACACACGACCGGACAATGTTTAGCTAGAAACAATGATTGTATTATATTTCTAAATGGAGCATGGAATTCCTCTCGCTGAATTATAAAACACTTCAACGCCTCTTTTTATTTATGCTTTGTTTATCTTTTAATTACGCATTTAAGACCAAGATAAGCTGTTGGAAGACCCGTCGCTAGGTAGCCAATTGGTTCCTGGCTACGTTAATAAAAATCTAATCCTTCGGGCCAGCCCTTAGGAGAGCTAGTTGTTAGTCAGCTCAGTGGTCTGGTTCAAACTAAGGTATACTTAATGCACTCTGCCATGTTTAAATGAAATTAACAGTGAATAGCTTAAAGCATTCTGCCACATTAAAATTAATTTAACAGTAAAATACCTGAATGCATTCTGCCATATTGAATGAATTTAACAGTGAAATAACCAATGAACTCTGCCATATTTGAATGATATAACAGTAAAATAGCTGAATGCATTCTGCTATATTTAATCGAATTAAACCTTGAAATAGCTGAATGCATTCTGCTATATTTAAACTAATTTAACAGTGAAATAGCTGAATGCATTCTGCTATATTTAAACAACTAATTTAACAGTGAAAATAGCTGAAATCAAGCCTTAGAATCAAAAAACCGACAAAGCCACTGGCATATACAAAGAGTAATTTCCCTTCATGAATAACTCCAAATTTCCAAATTTTTCCTTAGAAAGAAGAATTATTGCAGCTGAATGCTTTCTGCAATATTTACCGTTTAAATTAGGAATTTTGATCAGAACTCAACAAAGCCACAGGAAACAGGGTAATGTTTACTTCATGAATAACTACAAACTTCCAATACTTCCTTACGAAATAAATATCACCAATAAAAACTTTCATTCCTTAGAGAGAAATATTATCCCTAACAAAAACATTCCATTCAAACACATCGAAGCCACATCCAAATTCTCACAGGAGAATTACATATTACCCGAGTCTCCTCTTCTTCATGGAAGCTCTGTCCTTGGAGTCCATTTGGATGCTAATGTAAAACGTCCTTTGACATCGGATGGAACATCGCTGACGAAGAGAAGACCTTCCAGAGCAAACCCTCCTCCAGTTACATTTGGCCCCCCGAAAATGTCCCCCCCCCCCATCACCCCCACCTCCCTTGAATAACGGCCTTTAATAAGAGGGTTACGTCTGTGTTCTGTATTTCTGAAGATGTTTTAATCAAAAGGGATTTAAAAAATGTGTATACAAAGCGTTTAGAGATAGAATGATTTCAGACGCGAAATGGGCATTATGGCAAATAAAACAGCTAGAGAGAGAGACAGAGAGAGAGAGAGAGAGAGAGAGAGAGAGAGAGAGAGAGAGAGATAGAGAGAGAGTCAAACCAATAAAATATACCGTATCTTTTATTAAAACCTAGTAGGTAAAAATTGTCTCAGGCATTTCAGGCTACAAGCCACATCCATTAGGAAATTTGTTTAACCTTTATTCCATAAATTGTATTATACGTAAAACTAACAATAAGGTTTAAACATCAAAACCAATCACCCAACTCTGTGGGGGACTGTTACTCAGTAATACGAGGGAACATAAAAAATATTTTTTAGTAGGACTTAGAAAACCACGAGAAAGCAAAAAACGATAAATCGTCAGCCAGCCTCTGTTAGGCAGACACTTTAAAAGCCAAATAATAGAAAGGCAAAGTTGGGTTCGAGTTTTATTTTCGCTTTTACCCGGCATGTTTTTATACACAAAACGACCGACACTTCAAAGTGCCTGTATAGAAAACAATATCACAAAACACGAACGGGCGTAAGACTTTCATGCTATTCTGAATTTGAATTTTATATATGATTTAACTATGTTTATCAACTGGACAGACACATCAATGCTAAATCCATTAAGTCATAAATATCTCGCTAAAACAAAAATCATGAAAATTATTTGTTATGTCAATTCCAAATTTGTAACATAACTGTTCGAATCATAATCCGCTTTTCTTGATAGTGCTTAATAAGATCAAAGTAAAATACCTTAAAATTAAAGTCGATAAAAGTAATGAAATTGAAAATCCTAAAACAGAAAAAAAATTATATTATAATAAGCATGGAGTAACGTATTTCAATTATCATAAACAATTCATTTGTATACAGTGCTTCTTCATTTCTTCTCTCTCTCTCTCCTCCTCTCTCTCCTCTCTTCTCTCTCTCTCTCTCTCCCTCGCTCTCCTCTCTCACCACAAACAACACACACACACAAACATACATGCAGTAAACAAATCGTAAGCATGATTTCTAATAATTTCTGTTTCCCTGATCTCAGATAAAATGGTCAAGCAACCACCCAATTACCTTCTCATTAATTTAATGAAGAAACCTCCAAGTTCTTGTAACCTTTTATACAAAGACAATTCTTCTAACCTTTTATACAAAGACAACTTTAAATTACAATCCATATCTGGATTCGCCTTTAACGTAATCTATGGTGATCATATTGATTCATTAAAACGACTATAAAAGACAATCAGCGACTATTTCTCTCAGATCAGTTACCTACCGAATCACTTAAACTATTCTGATCGAAGTTCTCACACGGGACGGTTGGCAATGCATCCGGGTCAAACTATGTTTAACTTCTCTCTTTGACAGCGATTGTACGACCAGTTTAACAGTGATTGCTGCAAAAGTTTCGAATACAGAGAGAGAGAGAGAGAGAGCGAGAGAGAGAGAGAGAGAGAGAGAGAACACTTTGTAGAAAAATCCTACCATGATTTGTCGTCACATTAAAAGGTTCTCCAAAGCCAGAGTCTCTCTCTCTCTCTCTCCTCTCTCTCTCTCTCTCTCTCTCTCTCTCTCTTCAGGATAATTGCAAGCCACTCTCTATGCTCATAACATGAACATTTATGCATGAACTTGACATACACTTATGCATGAACCCGACATACATTTATGCATGAACCTCACAGACATTTCCTGCATGGACATGTCATACATTTAAGCTTGAACCAGACATACATTTATGCCTGAACTTGACATACATTTATACATGATCCTGACACACAGTTAAGCATGAAAATGACACACATTTATACATGAATCTAACATACATTTACGCATGAAAATGACGTACACATATGCATGAACCAGGCATACATTTATGCATGAAAATGACATACATTTATGCATGAACCTGACACAACTTTTATTTAAAAGTTATTCCTCATTCCAGTAATCACTTTCTTCTCTCCAATTGGGATTCCGGCCTGTTCCAGAAATGAGTGAATTCAAGATATCAGTTTTGCTTATTGAACACAAACAGCTGCTTGTAGAGTCTGCAAATAGCATTTCATTATCATAAAATAACGACGGGGTTTGTGCCATATGAATAGGGTTCAACAACTGAACAACAACAATAATAATAATAATAATAATAATAATAATAATAATAATAATAATAATAATAATAATAATAATAATAATAATAATAAAAAAATAATAATAATGTGGCGCCGTGGAGGAGTTGGTTAGGTCTTCAATAGACTTAAGTCAAGTTAAGCAACATTGGGGCTCGGTCAGTCGTTGGATGGGTGACCGCTCTCCTGGCGTTGATTCCTTGGGAAAGGATCTTTACCATAATTTCCTCAGTCTACTCAGCTGTAAATGAGTACCTATCCCTGATGGGGTAGGGTCCAGCTATGGGTTAAATAGCAAAACTCAGCAATGAGGAAAGAAATGAAGGAATAAACGACAACGACGTAAATGGAACCTCTGGCAACAGAGGAGCTTCGTCCGGCAACCAGGTATTCAACCCAATTGAAGGGGAAGACGGTCAGGTACTTGGAGGTCGTCATCCAGCAACTGATCACCACAACGAAAGTAATCAACAGCCTGAGATTGGAGCTACAGAGGCAAAAAGGAAGAAATGGACAAGAGAAGAAAATAAGGAAATATGGAGATGCTACATCAGAAGCAACCGACGGAGAGAGGATATAGAAGAAGATGATCAACATCTGGAATGAGAGGAATAATTAACACCCCCCAAACAGAGCAGAGGCTGGCAGATCAAGTAAGGAACATAAAGAAAAAGAACTGGCTCTCCCAACAGAAAGAGAAGAACTGGAAAGGGAAATGTCACACGACAACGAATTACACGAAGACGAACTGAGAGACGATGCCACAGAAGACGACAGGGAGGATGAAGTATCAAACAACGACACACGAAGAAACACCGACGAAGTAACAGAGAGGACGGAAGGTGGGTAGAAAAGATTAGACAATGGATGGAGCCAGATACAGAGAGAACAAAGATCCCCACCATGAAAGCCTACAAACACCAGAAATTAAGGGAGAAAACAAGTGAGGTCAATGAAATAATGGGCTAATACACACCACCAGTATCACAGAAACAAATAACTTGACATATGCAGGAGCAAGATTAGTAGCAGAACTGATGGGGATTCGAACACCAACACCACCGTCACAACCAACCCAACAGAAACCAAAACAGCAACCTCCTTGGAAAAGGCGCCTGGAAAAGCAAATCATGGTGATGAGATCTGACTTGAGTAAACTGAAAGAGATGGCAGAAAAAAGGCTAAGAAGCAAGAAAACAAAGGAGGAACTCAACGAGAAATACAAAGTACAAGAGAGGGGACTAAACAACACAATAGAAGATGTAAAGCAGAGGCTTAAGGCCAAAGCACACAAGATCCAACGGTACATGAACAGGAATAAGGGATACCAACAGAACAAACTATTCGGAACCAACCAGAAAAGACTATACAGCCAACTAAGAGGGGAAGACAACCACCCAGAAATTCCTGAAGCCGAACCAAGTAAGAGACTCTGGGAAAACATATGGAGCAATCCGGTATCACACAACAAACATGCAACATGGCTCCAGGAAGTCAAGGAAGAAGAAACAGGGAGAATAAAACAAAGATTCACAGAGATCACGACAGACACAGTCAGACACCAACTTAAAGAAAATGCCAAACTGGAAAACCCCAGGTCCCGATGAAGTCCATGGATACTGGCTCAAAAAAACTCAAGGCCTACACCCACGAATAGCAGAACAACTCCAGCATTGTATCTCAAATCACCAAGCACCCAAATGGATGACCACAGGAAGAACATCCTTAGTACAAAAAGACAAGAGTAAGGGAATATAGCAGTAACTACAGGCCTATCACCTGCCTACCAATAATGTGGAAGTTACTAACAGGTATCATCAGTGAAAGGCTATAAAACTACCTAGAGGAGACAAACACCATCCCCTACCAACAGAAAGGAAAGGCTGCAGAACGGAAGTGTAGGGGCACAAAAGACCAGCTCCTGATAGACAAAATGGTAATGAAGCAGTAGGAGAAGGAAAACCAACCTAAGCATGGCATGGATAGACTATAAGAAAGCCTTCGACATGATACCACACACATGGCTAATAGAATGCCTGAAAAATATATGGGCAGAAGAAAATACCATCAGCTTCCTCAAAAATACAATGCGCAAACTGGAATACAATACTTACAAGCTCTGGATAAGACTAGCAGAGGTTATATCAGGAGAGGGATCTTCCAGGGCGACTCACTGTCCCCAATACTCTTCGTAGTAGCCATGATTCCCATGACAAAAGTACTACAGAAGATGGATGCCGGGTACCAACTCAAGAAAAGAGGCAACAAAATCAACCATCTGATGTGTTCATGGACGACATCAAGCTGTATGGTAAGAGCATCAAGGAAATAGATACCCTAATCCAGACTGTAAGGATTGTATCTGGGGACATCAGAATGGAGTTTGGAATAGAAAAATGCGCCTTAGTCAACATACAAAAAGGCAAAAGTAAAGTACGAGAACTGAAGGGATAAAGCTACCAGATGGGGAGCAACATCAAACACATAGATGAGACAGGATACAAATACCTGGGAATAATGGAAGGAGGAGCATATAAACACCAAGAGATGAAGGACACGATCAGGAAAGAATATATGCAGAGACTCAAGGCGATACTCAAGTCAAAAACTCAATGGAGGAAATATGATAAAAGCCATAAACACATGGGCAGTGCCAGTAATCAGATACAGCGCAGGAATAGTGGAATGGATGAAGGCAGAACTCCGCAGCATAGATCAGAAAACCAGGAAACAAATGACAATACACAAAGCACTACACCCAAGAGCAAATACGGACAGGACTATACATAACACGAAAGGAAGGGGGGAGAGGACTACTAAGTATAGAGGACTGCGTCAACATTGAAAACAGAGCACTGGGGCAATATCTGAAAACCAGTGAAGACGAGTGGCTAAAGAGTGCATGGAAGAAGGACTAATAAAAGTAGACGAAGACCCAGAAATATACAGAGACAGGAGAAAGACAGAGAGATCAGAGGACTGGCACAACAAACCAATGCACGGACAATACATGAGACAGACTAAAGAACTAGCCAGCGATGACAATTGGCAATGGCTACAGAGGGCGGGGAGAGCTAAAGAAGGAAACTGAAGGAATGATAACAGCGGCACAAGATCAGGCCCTAAGAACCAGATATGTTCAAAGTACGATAGACGGAAATAACATCTCTCCCATATGTAGGAAGTGCAATACGAAAAATGAAACCATAAACCACATAGCAAGTGAATGCCCGGCACTTGCACAGAACCAGTACAAAAAGAGGCATGATTCAGTGGCAAAAGCCCTCCACTGGAGCCTGTGCAAGAAACATCAGCTACCTTGCAGTAATAAGTGGTACGAGCACCAACCTGAGGGAGTGATAGAAAACGATCAGGCAAAGATCCTGTGGGACTATGGTATCAGAACGGATAGGGTGATACGTGCAAATAGACCAGACGTGACGTTGATTGACAAAATCAAGAAGAAAGTATCACTCATTGCATGTCGCAATACCATGGGACACCAGAGTGAAGAGAAAGAGAGGAAAAAATGGATAAGTATCAAGATCTTAAAATAGAAATAAGAAGGATATGGGATATGCCAGTGGAAATCGTACCCATAATCATAGGAGCACTAGGCACGATCCCAAGATCCCTGAAAAGGAATCTAGAAAAACTAGAGGCTGAAGTAGCTCCAGGTCATGCAGAAGTGTGTGATCCTAGAAACGGCACACATAGTAAGAAAAGTGATGGACTCCTAAGGAGGCAGGATGCAACCCGGAACCCCACACTATAAATACCACCTGTCGAATTAGAGGACTGTGATAGAGCAAAAAAAAAAAATAATAATAATAATCATCATCATCATCATCATCACCATCATCATCTACATCATCATCATCATCATCGTCATCATCATCATTAGAAGCTTGAATTTCAAGTCAATGGCTTTTGTGGGCTTGTTCCATATGAATAGGGTTCAACTTCTGAATATATAGTATAATAATAATAATGTATATGTATACATAATATATACAATAATAATAATAATAATGATAATAATAATAATAATAATAATAATGTATATTTATACATATATACAATAATACATAAAAAAATAACAAAGACGTTTACGCAACCAATTAAACAAAACCAGCTTCACGCAGCCTATCGTGGGATTCCCAGACGACGTTCTGTCCTGCACACGTATGACACAGGACCAAACACAGAGACTCACATGGATTTTCCGGCCAGATGCCCCTCTCTCCAGCTGCCTTCTCTCACCATTTATCAAGGATTTGGACCAGGACCAGAATGGCTCGGCCTTAAGCTTGCCTGCCCCGGCGACCCCAATGGGTAACGCAGTAACACAGTGCCAAAATAAATTGCAGATGCAGAAAGAGACACCAGCTGTAGTAGTAGTAGTAGTAGTAGTGCTGGGTCAGGATTGCTGACGATGGAGGAGATAAAGGATTTTATGAAATAACTACGAGAGAGAGATACGTAAAATATCTTGATAGTAAAGAATCCAGAAATTTGATACTGGAATCGTTTTGTGGTGTGAATCAAAGAAGAGAAATTACAAGGTATTTCTTACCTCTAAATTAGGCGTTTTGAACCTATAAATCTGTAAATAGTACCTCATATCACTATACAGAAATTCCTAAACAAATATATAAATAGTACTTCATATCATTATAAGAAATTCCTACGTAAATCTATATAGTATCATAGTCACGGACATATCAGAAACCTTCATATCACGACAAACAGAAATTCCTAAAAAAATAAAAATCACGGAAAATATAAAGGATATAACTGATTGGCACTATACATTACAGAACCTATATAGCAAACAGAAAATAAATACGAGATAACTAACAACACAGAAGGATGATCTCTGATAACGGAGTTGTTGCTTTTTTAAGCTGGCCTTATGCAGCACGGGCTAGGAGGAAGATAACCTCCACCAAAGAGGGCTCATCAGCAGTGCCTCACAAAATCTTCCACACGCTGCGCCTCGAAGCTTTGTTGCAAAACAGACACTTGAAATGAACACCCAAATTTCTTGCCTAATCAACAGAGTATTAGCAGAGCAGAGAAACCAATTTGAAGAAAAGGAAATTAGTAACTGGAAAATCTGTAGGATAATCCGGCTGCCTGAGAGAGAGAGAGAGAGAGAGAGAGAGAGAGAGAGAGAGAGAGAGAGAGAGAGAGAGAGAGAAATATTCAATATAGAGGAAAAATCTTATCTAAAAAAAGATTTCTTAACGGTACGCTCACGAATATTATGAAAGGGCATTCCAGCAGATTTTCTAAGAAATAAAGAAGCAAAAAGTGAAATAAAAATAAAATAAATAAATAAACATAAACAAATAGAATTCAATGTCATGAATGCAAAACTCGAATTCAGCTTTTCCTTCCTCTATACACTGAAACTATGCAAAACAATAAGATATAAGAATAATTTTCTATAAAACAGGTATTAAAGACAAACACCAGATAATTACAAATCCATGTACGAATCAAGAACATCTGTCTCAGACGACGCAAATAAAATTAAATCCCAGAAGCTTTATAATAAAACGTCAAAAATTAAGATATCAGGAATTCGGGCAGCCAAGGCGTATCCTGAGGGTTCTAACATCCTGCAGGATATTATCATTTTCAGGGATATGAGCATCAATCGTTAGCAGCGCATTCGTTATGCAATGCAGGACAAGTGGAATAATAAGGCAGTTGAAGTTACCGATATTTTTAAGCGATATTTTCCCTTTCGTTTTTAAATTTTTGGTACTTTATTTCTAAATAATTTTGGAAAATTTCGACAAGTATGCGTATTACTCATAGTAGATTCACATCAACTGTGCATCTGATGTCAAGGCCTATCTCATACGACGCTCCTGATTGTGCTGTTGATAAGCCAATCACAGGGCTGCAAACTCTGTCTCTCGAGAGAGTTCACATAGGCAGGATGTATGTTCCATCTCTCCCGAGGAATACTTTTGAAAGACGTATCCTCAGGAGAAGTGGAACATACATCCTGTATATGTGAACTCGAGAGAGAGACATAGTTTCTAATCCTGTGATTGGCTTATCAACAGCCAATCAGGAGCGTCGTATGGGACGGGCCTAGACATCAGATGCAGATGCACGGTTGATGTGAATCTACTATAGTATGCTGATAAAACGCCACGATATTTTAGTTTTCTTTAAAAGAAAAACTATTGAGATGGCTTTGTCTGTCCGTCTGCATTTATTCTATCAGCCCTCAGATCTTAAAAACTACTGAGGCTAGAGGGTTGCAAATTGGTGTATTGATCATGCACCCTCCAATCATCAAACATACCAAATTGCAGCCTTCTAGCCTCAGTAGTTTTTATTTTTATTTAAGGTTAAAGTTAGCCATTATCGTGCATCTGGCAACGTTATAGGACAGGCCACCATCGGGCTGTGGATGAAAGTTCCATGGACCGCGGCTCACACAGCATAATACGTTGTACAGAAAACTCGATTGCACCGAAGAAACTTCGGCGCATTTTTTACTTTTTTTATAAATAATTTTGGAATTTCGACACACATACATAGTTAATAACATTCTGTTGTTTTCGACGGAGAAAGCGATGTACAAATCATAAGACTTTAACTAAATTATATCATTATGAGCTATTTAATAAGTTTAAGTCAAATTATGTCAACAATCAACCCGTCTAAATGAACTTTACAATATACGAAAGGTAGAAGTGTTCAACTGAAAGCTGAAAGAAACGAACCATTTCCAATTAAAAAAAAAATCTGAAATCAACCACCTCTAGAGAGAGAGAGAGAGAGAGAGAGAGAGCACTTGACCTATATAAATATTAAAGCATAAAGCCAAATGAAACCCCGACGGAACACTCGAGCAATAACCTCTTTATCTGACATCACGAGATTCCTAAAATGGATTCACTGAAACCATCAGGATGAGATTCCAGGATCTGTCGTGGCATCAATCAACCGTAATTCAAGTACCTCTGTGGTTGGCCTCAATGAGGTTAACGAGTCAACCCAGTTATATACGCGACAGCCAAGAGGATATTCGGGTCATCGCTGGGTTGCATAAAGAGGTTTCTAATATATGAAGAGAAATGCTTTGCTGTGCAGGACAGACTACCGTAGGTTAGAGAGGAGAAATTTTTCAATGTGTAAAGGTCAAGAGGAAAGACTACCCTATTACCATTTTTTAACGAGGAGGAGGTTTCTAGAAAAAAAAAAATTAATAAAAAACAATAAACGAAATAACTTAATGCACAGCACAAACTACTGCAGTCTAGATAGGATATTTATTTTTTTTTATAAATAAAGGCTATATTTTTATAAGTAAAGGCTGTATTTTTATAAGTAAAGGCTAAATTTTTATAAGTAAAGGCTGTATTTTTATAGTAAGGCTAAGACGACATGGAATCTAATAAGCTTCCCTGAAAAAAAAAAAAACTTAATTTACAGTACAAACTACTGCAGTCTCGAGGGGATAATTTTATAAGTAAAGATTATATTTTTATAAGTAAAGGCTGTATTTTTATAAGTTAAGGCTATGAAGACGCAATCTAATGCTCTTTCCTAAGGCGAACGCAAAGAATATTAGAAAAAGCGCAATGGAATCATATAGGGTAGATCTTGAAAATAAATAAATAAATAAAATAAAAGGCGAAAGACCGTCCTTGCTAATGGAAAAAAAAAATTTAATTAAGTAAAAAATCTTACATGATTCAAGGAAAACAAAGGAAGAGGAGCATTCCAAAACTTTGCAGGAAATGGTAGCAGTAACTGAACAGCCTAATCGTACTCCTCTATGCAGTAAATCTGGGAAGTAGCAATACCTGTAAATGAAAGAGAGAGAGAGAGAGAGAGAGAGATAGAGATGACGAAAAACGACGGTCATTACAACAAATTAAACAGACAAACAAATTTTAATTAGATCCATTTGTGAAGACGCAAAATAAACAAACAAATAAATAAATAAAAGGGAGAATTCACTGAGTAGTGTTTTACGAAAAACGTTACCAGGAAATCATGTAGTATTAATGGTATAAGTTACATTTACGAATTCGCCTGATGCTTCACGTAATCAGGGAAAAAAGAGCATTCCACCATTATAAGGTCATTTTCATTAAGCGATGTTTGGGTATTAAATAACGAATGTAAAACATAAATGAAAACCTAATAGAACCTATATAAAAAAAAACCATTTAAGCCAAATTAAAACATTCTAAACATTCCATAATTCCTACTCATTCCACGCAACGAGAAACAAGGTTGGAATGTCCTCTGGTTAACGTCACCTGCTCCGCTCTTTTCTCTTTATCATCAAGAGCCCAAAGGATCAGCTTCGCTATCTCTAATCCTCCTGAATAGGAGGGAAAAACAAAAAGAGAGAGAGGGGAGGGGAGGGGCGGGGATGGTGAGGGGGGGGGGGAGTCCAACGGATAGACGAAGAAGGCTCCCCTGGTCCCTCCGGATACCGTCTGTATCTCCCTTAGGGATATTGTCGAAAATCCTGCACCCCGACAGAAACCAGGTCCTCCTCAGACGAGATTTCTGAATCTCTGAGATCGCCCCTTCCCCTCTTACTCTCCCCTCCCCTAACCCTCAACCCTTCCTCCCTCATCCTCCCCCTTAACCGACCCTCTCCTAAAAGGCCTTATCATATCACATCCCTCCCCCCGCCCCACCGTCCCCCCTGAAAAGATAATTTCGTCGGAAGTTACTTTTAGGATACAGCAAAACAATTTTCTGCTGTCTCTTCAGTTTTATTATTTGTTCTCTGACCTCTGCAGCAAGAGAGAAGCTTTATAAAAGGGCTTGGTGTCGCAGTGGGGTATTTAGTGGTAGATCTGCTTATAACGAAATAAATTTGTTAATCCCATGTCAATGATCATATTCCAGATCATAAGTTTGAGAAGGACTTAGTCTACGAAATGACAAAAAAATTTTTTTTATGAAAATCTCAAGTGAATTGTACTACCCATATCGGCTATATAAATAATATACTCTACCTTTTGCAAGTATGTGTTATAACTACCTAAAAACTGCTAAAAAAAAAAAACAAAAAAACTATCCACAAAAGAATTCTCAGATATAAAATTTATAATAATAAAAACATCCCTTCCAGGATTTGCTACCAGAAAACTGCCTACAAAACTATCCACAAAAGAATCTCAGGATATTTAAAATATTTAATATGACAACATCCCTTCAGGATTTGCCATCTGAAAACTACAAAAAGCAAAAAACTTGCCACAGAAGAATTCTCAGGATATTTAGAATATCTAATATTAAAAACATCCCTTTCAGGATTTTGTCGGTATTTCAAGAGTAATATAGAAACTGTCAGTAAATGGTGACCAAGTAATATATTTGATAATATTTAGTTAGGGTCCATAGGATATTCAGTTCACACATAACGGAGGACATCCCTCTGACGAGAGAGAGAGAGAGAGAGACAGAGAGAGAGAGAGAGAGAGAGAATTATCCTGGCAGAGTATTAGAGCAATATTATTTCGAAGTCAATTCTAACAGGGAGTTACACGAATTATGTAATTCGAGTGGGATACCTTACCAGTAGATACAATTAACATTTTGAAATAAATAAACTACAAACATTTTGAAATGATATATACAATAAACATATAAAAATAACATATATCAAATTTCGAAGTCAATTTTAACAACACCAAAAAGTTACACGAATTACAAAATTAGAGTAAGAACCTTACCAGTAGATACAACTAACATTTTTGAAGCAAATAAACAATAACATTTTGAGCAAAAAAACAAAAACTACATTTTACAAATGTAATATATTCAATAGCATTTTAAACCGTGACATATATTAAAAATAAGAAAATTCTTTTACAATAAACATTAAAATAAGACAGTTCTAGTTGTAATGTAGAGAATTAATACGCAAGGAATATGGATTTTTATACGTAGGACTTAATTCCATTCTGATTCGTAAATTTCACAAACCCAAGACAATACTGTAATGAGTTATGTGGCTAGAATTCACCTTCAATTGAAGCATTCGTTTGTATTTTAATTTTTTTTTTTTTTATTGAGCCTGGGGCAAAGCCACGAACAAATGAATGTTAAGCTTCGTCTATATTTCGTCAATAATGACGGATAATGAAACTCAATTCTCTCCTTTTTACATGGAAGCAGACCTTTTCTAACTTCCTCTATCTTCTACCAGCCAGCCTTCTTCATTAAACGTTAAACGGACGAAATTTATTATTAAAGCAATTATTAAAGTAATTCCCATTTAATGTAATTACAAGGGTTCGTTCATAACGCGATAAAATCGTCTGAGCTACGTTATCAAAGGCTCCTTCATGTTCACATGACATTTGATCTACGATGTGCGACGATAACATCAATTAAACTTCAGCTCTCTCTCTCTCTCTCTCTCTCTCTCTCTCTCTTTTTCGGCATCGCGTGGCAGTGAGGAGTTCTACTTCATGATAAACGTCACACGCAAATGGAGAGAGAGAGAGAGAGAGAGAGAGAGAGAGAGAGAGAGAGAGAGAGAGAGAGAGTTACGAATCGAATTAGACGGTAAATGAAGAGTATAATAAATTAGTTTTACGTACGATAACGAAGAAAGAAGCACTGGTCAAAAACGGGAGAGAGAGAGAGAGATGACGAGAGATGAGAGAGAGGAGAGAGAGAGAGAGAGCCAGTCTAATTAGAGAGTAAATGTATAAAGAAATTAGTTTATAAACGATAAGAAAGCCACATGCACTGACCAAAACAGAGAGAGAGAGAGAGAGAGAGAGAGAGAGAGAGAGAGAGAGACGAGATGAGAGAGAGAGAGAGAGAGAGAGAGAGAGAGAGAGAGAGAGAGCATCACACTAACTGAACGTTCCTCTGCTCCATAATAATGTTTTTATCATTTTTCCAGGACTATTTTCTCATTAAAATTACTATATGTCAAGCAAGGTATCTCGTCCTACTATACTCCAGCGATCACAGAAATGATTAAATAAACGTCGGGGAAATATATTTCACCCTTTAAATTAGAAGAGTTTCAGAAAGGGCCTTTAAAGATAAAACCTTTTGTTTGTGAAATGACTGAATTTTAGTGCTGGAAATAATTCATTACGGTAGAATGAGTCTCCCTCGAAAATCTGATTAAATCAACAGTTACGAAATCAATTTGCAAATGCATATGTTGCAGTCCGACGATAGAAAAACACTCCCTACCTGAAACAATAGCCATCTGATGCGAAAAGGAGAGTTTATTAATGGTTATTTGTTTGTATAAAAAACACACAAAAACTGTCTGACTGAAATAATAAATATCTCATTGTGATTTTCTCTAAACTTCCCTCTATTCTATATTAATTTACCTCCCCTACTGACAACTCAGTACTTTAATTTCATCGGCTTGCTTCAACATGGATGGATATTACCCTTGGGGAATTCTAAAACAGAAGAGAATTATACAATTTAAACCAATGGCCAAGCGCTGGGACCTTTGAGGTCATTCAGCGCTGAAACGGAAGATAGTGAAAAGGTTTGAAAGGTGTACCAGGAGGTAACCTCAAAGCAGTTGCACTATGAAAACAATTGTTAGAAAAGGGTGGAAAATGATTGGTGGCATATTTATGTATATCATCTATATCTATCTATCTATCTATCTATCTATCTATCTATCTAACTATATATATATTATAATAATATATATTAATATATATATATATAATATAATATATATGTATATATATAATATATATATATATATTATTATATTATATGATTATAAGAGTTATTCACAGCATACATCAAATTTCCAATTCGAAACTTAGCAACATCTTAATAAATCTCACTGTCTCTCTATAACGACAATGGCATACTCTAAAAAATAAAATTAAGTCCTGTATCAACAATAGATGTTTTTTTCATTCCTATAATCTCATTTTCTTCGCTTTAACAAGGAATCTATAATGCCATACTTAAGAAATGAACCAAAAGAGGTCAACAAACAGACAAAAAACGAATGACAGACATCAAAATCTTTCACGGCAAATAAATGGATGAAATAAAAGCACTTCATATCTATATTTTCAAGCAAAAGTTCCCCTCCAGCCATAACCAGAACACAACAGCAGGTGAATCCTCGACCGACGGAGAAGCTCTAAAGGCGATATTTTATTTGTTTACATCCGCAACTACTTGGGAGGGGGGTGGGGGTGGGGATGAGAGTGAGATCCGATACCCAAAAGAAGATCATATTTGGGGTTTAGCGAAGTGAGATCCACACAGGCACCCTTGCGAGGGACGGACGGCGATCATCTAGCTGCCAAAACACGTTAGAATGAATGACTGTTGTCGGGCAAAAGAAGAAAGACTGAGAGTTCCCGCTGTCGGTTCTGTTTGTGGAATGTAAACTGGGAGATTGGGCCCAAGCGAGGAGGGGATTACTGCACGATTCTTTTAGCCCCTGTTTGTGCAGAGGAGGAGGAGGAGGAGAAGGAGGGAAGTTTAGGAGGAGGAGGAGGAGTTGATGAGGGAAGTTTAGGAGGAGGAGCTGATGAGGGAAGTTTGGGAGGAGGAGGAGGAGTTGATGAGGGAAGTTTAGGAGGAGGAGCTGATGAGGGAAGTTTTGAAGGAGGAGGAGGAGTTTGATGAGGGAGTAGAGGAGGAGCTTTGATGGAGGAGGAGTGGAGAGGGAAGTTTATGAAAAGGAGGAGGTGGGGTAAGTTTGGGAGGAGGGCAATGAGGAGGAGTTGATGTGGGAAGTTTAGGAGGAGGAGGAGGAGGAGATAAGGGAAGTTTAGGAGGAGGAGGAGGAGGAGATGACGGAAGTTTAGGAGGAGGAGGTGATAAGGGAAGTTTAGGAAGAAGAGGAGGTGAGGTAAGTTTGGGAGGAGGACAATGAGGAGGAGCTGATGAGGGAAGTTTAGGAGGAAAAGGAGAAGGAGCTGAGGATGGAAGTTTGGGAGAAGGGGGAAGGAGGAGGAGAGGAGGGAAGTTTAGGAGGAGGAGGAGCTGAGGAGAGAAGTTTGGGTGGTGAAGGAGGAGGAGGAGGAGGAAAGAGTCCTCCAAAACCTGGACTTCCAAAACAGGTCTTTCCTCCACCTTCTGGAAATGCCAAACCTGGGCTTCTATGGGCTCGGGGGAGGTGTGGCTGCATTAGTGAATTATGGGGCATTCTCTGGGTACTTGGAGTTCTATCTAAGGGTCGTGTTTTAGGAAGGTCGGATTATGGTGTCGAACAGATGGTTAATTCAACGTCATCCAGTCTAACAATATATTTGGTTTGTTTGTTTTTATGGTGTTTTTACGTTGCATGGAACCAGCGGTTATTCAGCAACGGGACCAACGGCTTTACGTGACTTCCGAACCACGTCGAGAGTGAACTTCTATCACCAGAAATACACATCTCTCACTCCTCAATGGAATTGCCGAGAATCGAACTCGCGACCACCGAAGTGGGACGCCAACACCATACCAACCACGCCACTGAGGCGCTCAATATATCTGAGTGTTAATAATCTTACAATTTTGTTTTATATCAACTTGACAGAAGCAACAGTATCAGCAATGATAATAACAAAACTAGCATTAATAGCAATTTATTTTTCATAAAAAATAGGCATAATTATCATTATAACTAGAGAATATATAATTACAACTTG
The DNA here is from genome assembly GCF_015104395.2 of Macrobrachium nipponense. Classification (NCBI taxonomy): domain Eukaryota; kingdom Metazoa; phylum Arthropoda; class Malacostraca; order Decapoda; family Palaemonidae; genus Macrobrachium; species Macrobrachium nipponense. Next base: position 134,165,709 of record NC_061108.1, read on the forward strand.
CAACACAAACAAACATATTTCAATGGCTACAAATTACCTTATAAAATATATTTCCATGGTTTGTTTAAAAATTACCTTTAAAAATATATAATAAATCTTTTCAGAGGAACAACGGGCTTTTAAAACTAGTAGAATACAACTCGCGCATAAGCTGAAAATCCTCTTGCGATCCCAAGTCTCTTTCAACTCTACTGAATGTTTACTGAATGATTTATATATTTTTTTTTAAATCTCACTCTTGCACTGCGAACTTTAGCCTTAAATCGAAACCTTTAACTTTGGCAGTTTCTTACAAAACAAGTTACGTTCCAAAATATTTAAAACGATCATAAAAAGGAGCGAAAAACTGCGTAAAAAAATTGCTTTTACTGGAATTGCCAACAATTCATTTCAATTTGGGATGCATTAATCTTGGTTAAGTCTCCTTCAAAACAAAAGAATCAGTTTTCTTCCACGGAAAATTGATGTGTCTGAAGTGAAGATGAACACTGGAGAACCTTTTCATCTCAAGTCTTTGCCTAATCCCTTGTCGGGGTCGCTAGTCTTAATGAGCGAGAGCCTGTGCTGACATAAGGGTAACTAAACTGGCCAAAAAATAATTTTTCATAACTGGCTCCAAAATCTGCTACAAAATAAAGGAAAACGTATGTATGAGGTTAACTAAACTGGACAAAAAATCATTTTCATAACTGGCACCAAAAACTGCTACAAATAAACGGGAAGTATTTGTAAAGTTATCCAGATCTCCAGAAATAACAACAGATATTGAAGGTATCCTAATGTTTACAATATACCACTATTAATTCATCCCTAGATTGATATACTCTGTGGCAGATTCTTCCATAGGACGGGAAAGTAAATTAAAGAAGCCAACGGGAAAATTTATATTTTAAAAAAATCTGCATTTGATGGAAATGAGGTAATGCAAGAAGTCATGTATACAGGGAGAGATATGAAAACGACAAAGATATCCATTATTCGTTACTATTGAATTTTATCAGCTCCTAATGTGACATCAAACATGACCTTTGAGATGTCTCCTTTCACTGCAAGACACAAAACTGATGCAGTTAATGGCAGGTCACTGCAACAAGTGACAGAGAGAGAGAGAGAGAGAGAGAGAGAGAGAGAGAGAGAGAGAGAGAGAGAGAGAGAGAGAGAGAGAGAGTTTCACAGTAAAAGACAATAAAAGTGAAAAAAGACAAAAGGGTGGTTAAACAACTTGGCACTACAACACTACAAACTTACTATTTCAGAAGAAAACTGTCAGACACTTGAGAGAGAGAGAGAGAGAGAGAGATGAGAGAGAGAGAGAGAGAGGAGAGAGAGAGAGAGAAAGTGTTTCACAGTAAAAAAACAGAGAGAGAGAGAGAGAGACGAGAGAGAGAGAGAGAGAAAGTGTTTCACAGTAAAAAAAAAAGAGAGAGAGGGAGAGAGAGAGAGAGAGAGAGAGAGAGAGAGAGAGAGAGAGAGAGGAAAGAGAAATAAGACAAAAGGTTAGTAATCAACTTTGCACTACAAACTTACTATCCAACTATTTCAGAAAACCGTCCGACCTTTCAAAAGTCATAAGAAAACCACAGAGAAAAGTATATTCTAGCAACATGAAAAAATCAAAACAAAACTACAAAGAAAGTTATATACTAACAACATAAAAACTCAAGACAAAAACCACAAAGAAAGGTATATTCTCATTAGCAAACAAAGACGTATTCGGGAATGCAAGTCTCCACGGAAGACAGTTCCGTGTTCTCGTGTCCTTGAATTCCCATTCCATCTGCATAACAATATTCATTCATTATCGGGAGTTCCAAGGGCGCAGACAATGCCATAATGAATATGCTAATGACCCGACTTTGTCTCATGATCTAACTAATAATGAGAGGAAGCGGGGGAGGGGGGGAGAAGACTGTATTCAAATCTGACATTAGCAGGTAATTTGGGAGTGTGAAGATTTTACTAAAACTACTGACTTTTTTTTTTATTTGGTAAAATAAGGAGCAAATAAGTTTAGCTAAATAAAAAATGTTTTATATTTTATCTAGTGTTTAGGACCAGGAATAACAAGAGTGAACGGCGGCCCCCACCCCCGAAATAAAAAATAAATAAACAAATAAAAGCTGAGTAGTGCATCGTATGTAAGGGGTTTGACCTACTGCTGATGAGCTTTCTTTGGATGCATCCTGTTTATAGAGAAGTTGGTTCCCTGGAGATTTTTTTGCTCACAGATTTCATTCTCAATCCATCAGTGATATGGTGCACGTGTTTTGTTTTTCTTTAAGTCACACGCACACGCGCCACACACACACACACACACACATATATATATACATATATACATATATATATATATATATATATATATATATATATATATATATATATATATATATATGTATATATATATATATATATATATATATATATATATATATATATATATATATAAACGAAAATTAACAATACGCATTGCATCTTGGATACATTTTATGCCATTCTTACGTCCTGCAGTAAACTATACCGTGATTTTATCATTAATAATTTCCCTTCATTCATCATATTTTCCAGTTCACTAACGCCCACCTTGAGAGCATCACTGTGTCGTCTCAAATGGGATTTCTTGCAAGAGGTCAAAAGGGTCCCAAGGAATCCATTTCCCCAATTTAGCTTCGGCTCAAACTCAATTCCTGCCTCAGGCTAACGTCATCCTTCCTGTGGGTGCCAAAGGAAGGAACCACCATCTCTGCAACGCAAAAAGAGACTGTCTGGAATTTAGGAATCTCTCTCTCTCTCTCTCTCTCTCTCTCTCTCTCTCTCTCTCTCTCTCTTAAGGAAGAAACTACCCTATGCAACGAACGAAGTGAACGTCTGGAATTCAGGAATTTCATTCTCTCTCTCTCGCTCAAGGAAGGGACTACCCACTGCAACGCAAAAAGAGACGGTCTGGAATTCAGGAATCTCTCTCTCTCTCTCTCTCTCTCTCTCTCTCTCTCTCTCTCTCTCTCTCTCGCTCCTCTCTCTCTCTTTGAAAAGAAACTTTTCTTAGTTTTAATATGTATTCTTCCTGGGCTGCTTTTTAAATTACTGCAATCAATACTGTATTCATTCGTATTCAAGTCAGCTTATGACATATTCAGTCCTTATATATCTTGTCAAAAAGAATAAAAGAAATAGTTTTGCATTTTAATCATATTTCATGGCACTGGTCAGGAAGCACTTATTGCAAGAATGACTCTTTCTACATATCTGGTCAAAACAAAGGTCAACCATTTCGAATTTTGGCTTTTTGTGGCCAAGTGATGCAGGATTTTATAACCTTTAATGACCGGCCTATGATACCATAATACCATGGAAACTATTCTTAGTATTTTTCACTTACTTGAAGTTCAAATATGATTTTCATCATCTTTATTTTGTTTTAGTTTTACATCGTTTGAAAGATTCCTGTGATGTGAAAATAACTAGGGTTGGCGAGGCTTTTCAGAATTTGTTATTCATTTGGTTTTCACGAAAGTATTTTGCATAATTAACACTTAGCAGTCCTTGGCATTATGAGTTTTCAATTCTGAAAGACTTTTTCATCCAGACAAAAAAAAAAGAAAAAAAAAAGAGAGAGAGAGAGAGAGAGAGAGAGAGAGAGAGCGAGAGAGAGAGAGAGAGAGAGAGAGAGAGAGAGAGAGAGAGAGAGAGAGAGAGAGAGAGAGAAACCTGAAATCTTCACCTCCTGAAAATCAAGGTTAATAATGAACTCAGGAAGGTAATGAATGTGAAAGGAGAGAGAATTAACGAAGTGATTAATGAAAGGAGGGTCAGGATTACGTGAATAATTATCAGTTGAATTAAATTCCCCCCCCCCCCCCACCCCACAAGCTATTCATGCAATAATAAAACGGCACGTCGAGGCATTCGTAATTTTTCACTCATAATTTTCGATTTCCAGAAAAAAAATAAAGGAAAAAAAAAAAAAAGACATTTCAAGTCATTCAAACATCTCCCCTCCCCTCCCCTCCCCACTCCTACCCTTTTTTTTTCTCTACCTCCTACCACTCCCCTCTTTTTTCTTCCCTCCTCCCTGTTATTCTCCTCCTCCTCCTCTTCACTCCTCCTTCTACTCCTCCCCTCCTCTCCTTTCCCTGGTCAGTAATGAACCGAAACCAAACTAATGAATTCTAACATGTCCCCCCAAAATTGAAGATTAAAAATAAAAATTCAACATGATTTCCCCTACAGTCAGGTCAGCAAAAGTCACACAGTCATTAACTTTATTATTTATAACGTTAATGAACTTGTGACTAGCTAATTTCTTATTAACAGCATTCAGGGTAGATGGGTGAGTCATTAAACCATTTTTAATTAAGTATTTTCTTTTATTATTTGCACGAAAATAGTTAACTGGATTACTACCGCATATTTTGTCTATGTTTAAACCAAACTAATTCTCTTTCTGTTTGTTTGTTTGTTTATTTGATGGTGTTTTACGTTGCATGGAACCAGTGGTTATTCAGCAACGGGACCAACGGCTTTACGTGACTTCCGAACCACGTCGAGAGTGAACGTCCATCACAAGAAATACACATCTCTCACACCTCAATGGAATGCCCGAGACTCGAACTCGCGGCCAATGAAGTGGCACGCCAACACCATACCAACCACGCCACAGAGGCGCTATTTCTCTTCGTACATTTTTTTTTGTTACTCGTGAGTCTAAATATTCTACATTGGCTATAGTTTATAATTTTTCTTGTAGATGATCATTATCAATGTAGACATTCCTGCTACGAAGATATTAATGCAATTTAATGTTATTTCTATTTTCTATAACTTCCTCATTTGGACAGAGGGATTTAATATCTAGTTTCCTGAATCTATAATTACCCTGCACGATTATATTTACATATATATATTACACACACATACATATATATATATATATATATATATATATATATATATATATATATATATATATATATATACATATATATATATATATATATATATATATATATATATATATATATATATATGTATATATATATATACAACTACTGATTTTCTTTTGATCTTTTGTAAACTTAGAATTCCCATGACTTATGTTTTTATAGTTCTTTATCAATGCGCGTTCCGCTTGAAAAAATTAATAAATAAATTTGATGAAGAATGCTTGTCAAGGCTGGGCCAGATTTTTCATCTCTCCTCTCTCTCTCTCTCTCTCTCTCATACGAAAGCAACAAAGGAAAAACTGGAAACGGCAAAGAGAATTTCCTTCTTTTGTTGATCTCTTCTTGCATTTGGGTTTCAAGGAAATGCAGGGGGGCGTGTAGGGGGTTGTTGGGGGGTGTTGGAGAGAGGGTAGGAGAGGAAAAGGATGTTTGTTCTGATGCTGCTATTTTCGTTTGTCAGATATGTTTGTTGCCGGGATGGGAGATGTTCGGATTTAAAAGATTCGTCCTCTCAAATCAATATATGTGTATATATATATATATATATATATATATATATATATATATATATATATATATATATATATATATATATATATATATAATATATAGTTTTACTTGTAATTCAGATTACCTGTCTTTCTTGTAGATGATAATGTAATGTAGACATTTCTGCTACGGTATATATGTATATATCATATATATATATATATATATATATATATATATATATAGTATATATATATATATATATATATATACATATATATATATTATATATATATATATATATATATATATATATATATATATATATATATGGAGATAAAAGGCCCATAAAGCACCATTTGAACGTCGCAACCATGTATCTCGAGCACTTAATCATTCCTGCTTGGCCACGTTTTAAAATTAGTGTTTCTATTAAATATGGCCCTTTTATCTTTATATAAATACTGTGGTATTACAGTAAAAAAGACATTAATATACTTATATATATATATATATATTATATATATATATATATATATATATATATATATATATATATGTGTGTGTGTGTGTATATATATATATATATACATACATGACTGGTAAAAATGTTCTGTAACAACAGAATTCCATCTAATAAAAGGAGCCCATAAAAACACCAAAATGTAGAGAGAAAAGTACTATATTTCAGAGACTGCTGTCTCTCTTCAGGTATATGAATGAGAAAAGTTTACAGAAAAGGGGTGGTATTTATACCAAGAGATCCGTCCACAAGTAAGCCAATTTAGGTCACCCCCGCTGATAATCTTCCTTTAATCTTCTTAAGCGTTGGTTGAATGAACACTGCGTCGACGAAATCTGAGATCCACACCCCTTTTGAGATGTTCATTACCTGCTTCTCTTTTATGAAGGCGATTCCATCATTTGACTCTTGTACCGGCAGTTGCTGCTATAAATTACACGTGACATATTCCAGTTTATTCTATGGTTATGTTCATTTATATGGTTGAAAATAGCAGAGTCTGTTGTCCATACCTAACTGACCGTTTGTGTTGTATTAATCTCTGGGGAAGTGATTTACCTGTAAATCCGATGTAAGATTGGTCACAGTCCTGGCATGGGATCTCATATACCCCCGAGTCTTTGGGAGATGTCTTTTGTTGGACGTTAATCAGGGATTTGGCTAAGGTATTTGGGTAGGTAAATGCAAAAGGGTTGGATTTTTTTTTCCCAAGGGGTGTTAGTTACTCTCTTAATCGTCTCCAGGTGAGGAATTTTTATTTTATTGTTGGGTGTGTCTCTGGTCTTGTCTTTAGGGGGTCGGTAGAAAATTACGTTTGCTTTTTGAATTGCTTTCTCAATTACATGGTCAAGATACTTTAAAGATGAAAGTTGCTTGCGAATTAGTTCAAATTCTTTTTCCAGGAAATCTGGGGAACAAATTCGTAAGGCTCTTAAGAATAGGTTGCTAGCTACACTATCTGATAGTAATGTCGTGATAGCTAAAGTAGTGAATATATGAAAGTGAGAACGTTGGTTTTCTGTATATGGTAAATTTGTATTCTGTCGTGGCTCTGATTATTAAAACATCAAGAAAAGGAATTTTGTTGTCTGTTTCCCATTCAACTTTAAATTTGATGCTGGGCACTAATGCGTTTAATTTTGAGAGGAATTCATTAAAATTACCCCACTTATTATCCCAAAATGTTAGGATGTCATCCACGTATCTCATCCACAGCATGTTTTTGTTTGGGTTTTATTGCATTTATTACTGTAGTTTCAAAGTATTCCATGTACAGATTGGCTTAAAATAGGACTAAAGGACTACCCATACTACACCCGAATTTTTGCTTGTAGAATGATTCCCCGAATGAAAATACGTTATTAGATACACATAATTCAACTACTTTATTATTTTGTCAAGCGCCAATGGGAAATGATCTGAATAGGGGGATAATTTTTCCTTAAAAACTGAAGAACGTCCTGTATTTTTTATAATGTATTCAATTTGATCAATACACGTTTTTTTACATGAATACCACGCTTGGCGTACGAATAGCCAACTTGAGTACAGAAGATAAATTCAGTAATAAGAAGAATAGAGAAACTTCTATACAAAATAAACGCTGCTGAAATAGCCATTACTTTCAATAAAACCTGCATTAATGAAGGTCTTCTTCCAGCATTTTAATAATAATAATAATAATAATTAATAATAATAATAATAATAATAATAATAATAATAATAATAATAGTTTGTCCTTTCGATGAATCTTATATAAATTGAATGCATTACAAATAGCTAATGCCATCAGGGAAGGTATCCTCTCTTATAATAATAATAATAATAATAAAATAATAATAATAATAATAATAATAATAATAATAATAGCACGAGTCTTGCAATGGAGAAAAGTGATGGGAACCCATGGATCCTTTCAAATCCAGGAACGTCAGTGAATCTTTTACCTACTACACCACTGACGTTCCTGGATTTGAAAGGATCCATGGGTTCGCGCCCCGGTCCAGGCAAGTCTATTATCGAGGAAAAAAATTCCCCACCCCTTCGGTTAAGCATATATGAAAATATATCAATTCCAAGGTAGAGCGAATTAGATATTAAAGGACATTGTAGCTCGATATATGTATATGAATCCACAGATATGTGATAACTTATATATATATATAGATATATATATTAATATATATCTATATATTATTAAGTATATATATTATATATATATATAGGTATAGATATACCCATGTGTTATTGATATATATCTATATTATATATATATATCTCCTATTATATATATATATCTATTATATATATACATAAATATTATATATATCTATTTATATATATCTCCTATCTATATATATATCTATAGATATATCATATATATATACATGTATATATATATATATATATATATATATATATATATATATATATATCTATATATATATATATATATATATATATATATATATATTTTATATATATATATATATATATATATATATATATATATATGTAATATATATTTATATATATATATCTATATATATATATATATATATATATATATATATATATATATATATATATACATATATATATATATATATATATATATATATATATATATATATATATATATATATATATATATATATATATATATATATATATATATATATATATATATATATATATATACACACACACATATACATATTATGGCTACGTTCGTGCAAACGTTCGATTTGTTAACATGGTAGAGGGGGGTTTGGATATCGATTCTAATTACGAATACCCGAAGTTCGACGGTTGATTTATAAGGTCGGAGTCGATGTAAACAAATAGCCTCACTTGTAACCGAATC
>NC_061108.1:134177029-134184529 GCF_015104395.2 Macrobrachium nipponense
AAAGTGAACTTTTATCACAGTTTTTTTTTATGTAAATACAATATACATGAGCTTCCGGACGCTTTCCTCTCTAATGGGTAGTGAGGTTAGTTTTTCATGTAGCGTTATGTGAGTCATCCCAGATACTCTGTTGTGTTAAAGTACTTTTAGGATTTGGTTGTCTTCACTTTGTATTTTTTATTATAGAGCTAAATGGTCAGCTCTGACCGAGTTAAAGGATGTATATATATTCTTAAAATTAAGAGAAATTATAATTTGGATTTTCTTCAGAATCCCAACAGTCCACGGACCTAAAACCTAAATTTATAACCCGAATTATCAAAATTATCTCTTGAGAATTCTTTGGAAAATGCCTTGCCTGCATATGTCATTTGCAAGTAACGCTTTTTCAAATCAGGATGTAAAAACTAGCTTTTAAAACGACCTAAAATGGGGGTAGCATAATAAACAAAATAATGCTTTGCCTTAGTCTGAAGTCAAGAAGCAGATACTTTGCACAGATTATAATCTGAATACAAATCTTAAAAGTAAGAATCGTGAAAATATTAAAAGTCAGATATCATATTAACAGACTCTAACGTTCAAAGAATATTTTACCAACTTTACCTATTTCCATATCACTAAGGGCATAGGTCTGATTTCATGGTATGACACATCTAAGGGCATACGTAGGTCTGATTTCATAGTGACACCATTGAGGGCATAGGTCAGATTTCATAGTATGACAAAAATTTCCCCACCAGTCATCCATTTGGCTTTCGAATGATTCCTGAATATCCATATTTATTCAACGAATGGAAGGCAAAATTGAATAAAAATAAAAAAAGGGATTGAAATCAAACAACATCATTTCACGTGAGATTGTTTTGGCCAAAATCGATTTGTCAATTCGTGTGTGTATGTGTGCGTGTGTGCTTTTGTACTCTGGCTCAGATGGAACTATTTGCATTTATATTTTATTTGTCCCCCCCCCCGGGAAAAAAAATATGAAATACTTTTGAAAAATACGGTGCGAGGCAGTTGCTGGTAATCGTAATTGGCAACAGACGCGATTTCGAAAATGGGGGTTTTTTTTTTTAGTGTTTTTTTTTTTTCTTTCTTTTTTTGGTTCTGGTTAGTTTTTTTTTTTTTTTTTGTTTTTTTTTTTTGAGGAAAATGTCTTTCTGTATTGAAAGAAAAACAGAAAAAATTCATTTCAACGCTTCACTAAATTGATTTTAAATAGATTTTGTCACTTTACGAAAAGAACTAAATTTCCTATCACGAGCAAAGATCTCGTGAGGCCTACCGTCATCTGATTCAGTGTTTTTATCAATTCTTTTCCAGCTGTGAAAGGATGAGACTGGGGAGAATCTGAAAGAGTATTTGATTTGTATCTTTTTATTGCAAACTAACTGACAAACTCGTCTTGCAACTGTAAGCGTTTGACGCCAGATAATTATTGCTAAATCAATCAATCAATCAAACAAGATTTTAAGTGCTGTTATGAAACATTTCTCACAACTATTTTAAAAGTATAAGTGGCAAGAACAGGTTCTTTTCTCTTAACGATCAGTGCCACAAAGGTTAGAATTTAAAGCCAAGGGGCAAGATCTCCAGACAGTGAAAAACACCAAATAACACTCAAAGAGGATTAACGAAAATATAAACCAAAACTTTAGTATATTATAAATAAATCTTAAATTAAACCCACATGAAAAAAAAAAACTGATTAGGGTTTACAAAATATTTTACCTAAAAATATCCTCATTCACACGATAGAACAAGAGACAGTGATTAGGAGGAGGAAGGAAAACAGCCTATTTCTAGAAAGCCCTGAAAATATTCTTTTGGAGAAGACAATGAAAGAGGGAAAGAACCTTAATCCTAGATCATACAATTACTCAAAAATATTTACATACATAATTACAAATAACTTTACACGGATCACTCGATCTAACATCATAGGTGGTTACAAGCAGGCACTATATGGGCGATGACACCATTAATGAATGCACACACGGCTGTCTATCAACTGCTCCGGAATCACGAAGGGGGTCTGCAGCCGGAGGATACACTGACCCGCGTCAGTAACGTCTATAAACAATATATTCAGTATATCCTTACCAGCATTCTGAACAGATTCAGGCCTTTTCACGACTCCGGAGGTTTCAGGACGAAAGCAGGACAAGGGACAAGACAAGATGCTTTCACAAGGGCAGCAGGCAGGTCCAGAGATGCAGATACGTAGATATAGTATCGAAAGGGCGCCCGAACAGAGCACAGGAGGACGTTTCTCAAACAAGGCTACAGCTTCCACAGACGTTAGTAATTAGGAGGCGGAACACCGTCAAAACGCCCTCGTAATACAGGTGAAAAGGGGGGTCCTCAAACGTAGCAAGGCCAAGAGAATCTCCAAATTTCGAAAAACGTCCTGCAGGGATCAGGTCAGGGAAACCTCCAAGATAAGGAGCCGAATGCATACTCCTTTTCATCCTCAGCCAACGGTCCCCACCAAAAGTGAGGCAACGACCCGCAAATCACCAAACAAGCATCCGGCCGAATAAATACATGAAAAGAGAAAAAAAACAACTCTCATGGGCGAGGTACCACTTAAATAATAACAACCTTCTGAGGGAGCGAGAAAAACCTTAACCAGTCTTTTTGTGGCAATAAACAAATTAAATTGAAAGTAACAATGAAATTTACTTTACAGGCCACGAATGAAAAATTAAGCATATTATTACAGCTCCCCTCCAAAAGAAAAAAAAAAATAATTTATTATTTTTTTTTTTTTTAAATGAAAGAACTTAATTTTCAAAAACAAGCGTTAACAAAATCTATTTGAATTAAAATAAAAACTTTATATATAAAGTTCACTACTCTAACAACAGAGTAAAAGCAATGTAAATATTGGACCTGAAAAATAAGAAAAATCGTTAATATTGAACCATTCTTGAAACGTTAACTACTTCTAAACAAATTAAACCTTCTCGAAGGCTCTCGATAAAGTATCGGGGACAACATTACTTTTGCCAGAGATGTGTTGGATATTAAGGTTATACTCCTGCAGGATAAGACTCCAACGTAAGATGCGCTGATTCTTGTTCTTGAACTTATTTATGAAAATAAGCGGATTATGATCCGTTAACACAATTACTTGAGCCGGAGAGGACAACAGGTATACTTCAAAGTGGAGGAGGGCTTTTACTAAACACAACGCTTCCTTCTCCACGGTCGAATACCTCCTCTCTGCTGGTAACAACTTCTTAGAGAAGTACGCCACAGGATGAGTCGTTCCATCGGGAAGTCTTTGAAGAAGAACAGCACCTAAACCTACATCACTGGCATCTTGTCCGCTAAACAAAAAGGGAGAGAAAAGTCCGGGGAACGTAATAATGGAAAACAAGTATTAAAGAAGCTTTCAATTTCTCAAACGATTTCCTGACACTGGTCATCCCAAATAAATTTTACATCTTTCTTCAAAAGATTAGTTAATGGATGAGCAATATCGGAAAAGTTTTTCACAAACTTGCGGTAGTAACCTACCATGCCCAGAAAACGTCTTACACCTCTCCTATTTTGAGGTGCAGGAAAGTTTGAAATAGCCTCCACATTCGCTTTCTTAGGAGCGACTTTACCCAGGCCTATCTCGTGCCCAAGGATAAACATACCTTGGCCTGGAGCAAAATCACTCTTCCTTAAGTTAACTACCAAACCAGCCTTTCTTAGAACCTCAAATAGAGCTCTAATTCTCTTTAGATGTGTCTCCCAATCGTCGCTATAAATGATTAAGTCATCAATATATACTACACATCCTTCTAAATCACAAGTAATGAAATTCATGAGTCTTTGAAAGGTGGCGGCTGCATTTTTCATTACCGAATGGCATAACCTTGCATTCATACAGCCGTCACCTGTCACAAATGCAGAAATTTTCCTTGCCCTGGGTGAAAGACCGACCTGCCAGTAGCCTTTCAACAAATCAAATTTGCTAATATAGCAGATCCCACACAGGTCGATACAATCTTCCACCCGAGCAAAGGAAGGAGTCTGTCTTCGTAATAGAGTTAACCTTGCGATAATCAAAGCAGAGTCTATGTTCGCCACCCTCCTTTTTAACCAAGACTACCGGAGAGCTCCAGGGGCTACAACTGGGCTCTACGAGATCGTGGTCCAGCATATACTTCACTTCGTCTTTAACGATGTCCCTTTTGCAGGGGTTTAACCTATACGGACTTTGTTTAATAGGCCGTGCCTCCCCTACATCAACATCGTGTTCTAAAATATTAGTGCGTCCTGGTGAATCCTGAAATAAATCTTTATAATCATTAATTAACATTGTTAAAGACGTTACTTTGTCCTTATCCAGGTGCTGAAATTTAACATCAAGGTTATTGAGAATACTCGAATTATTAGACAGACCATCAGGTCCCACAGATAATTAATGTCTACCTCCTTAGGATCTACTTCTACTTCTACAGTGACACTGGTTCTACGTCTACTCTACTTCCCTACTGACAAAAGGCTATACATATTTAAACACAAATTTGGGTTTTTCGACGTCTTTCAGGAGTCTGCAATCAGGTAAATTAACATCATTCAATTTCTTGAGTACCTTCCACGGACCTGAGAATTTTGCCTTGAGTGGATTTCCAGGCATGGGAAGCAATACCAAGACTTTGTCTCCTGGATCAAAATGTCTCATTTGGGTTCCAACATCATAATTTGTTTTCATAGTAGCTTGAGCCTTTGTTAAATTGTCCCGGGCAAAGGTCCAAGCTCTACGCAATTTCTCCTGTAAGTTAGATACATAATCCAAAATATTCATTTCCGGGGTTTCTCCCTCCCAGTGCTCTCTCACAACATCCAATGGACCACGAACACAATGTCCAAATATAAGCTGAAAGGGAGAGAGAAACCCAAAGTCTCATTAGGCGTTGACCTGATTGCAAATAAAGCATAAGGGATTTCTTTATCCCATTCACAACCTGTTTCCAAACAAAATTTTTTTAAGACAGATTTCAGGGTTTGGTGGAATCTCTCCACTTGGCCCTGACTTCAGGGTGATAAGGGAGGAAGTAACATGATCAATCCCTAACTCATTCATTTTTCGCTTAAAGTACCTACTTGTAAAGTTCGTACCACAGTCACTTTGAATAATCTTTGAATACCCAAACCCTTTGGATAACCAAAAACTCGTAAAGAAGCGAACCAGCGCCTCGACAATTTTCTCCCTCTAATACTCCGCAGCGGGGACCGCCTCAGGGAAACGTGACATCCTATCAACATTGTCAAAATATATTCATGTCCCCCGCGCTCCGCGGTAAAGGACCAACAACATCAATAATCACTTCCCTGAAAGGTTCCCCCACTGACGGAATAGGAATTAAAGGAGCTTTTGGAATTTTCTGATTCGGCTTCCCCACGAGTTGGACAAACCTTGCAAGATAATACATGCGCTTTTACATCACGACGCATTCCAGGACCAAAAAAGAAAAAAGTGTTCAGAGTTTCTGAAAAGTCTTCCCGACCCCGAAATGCCCTGAAAGGTTATTCTCATGTGCTAAAAAATAATAACTTAGAACGGTATCGTTCTGGAATTACCAATTGCCTTAAAACCTCAACATGGTCAGCAGGCGCATTAATTGACCTATTGACTCTATACACCAAACCTTCTTGTTTAAGAAAAACAGGTTTTGATAAATCATCAACATCAAAATCATCAAAATTAGAAAACTCATTTGCTTGGGCTTCTTTTGAAAGCCTCGACATCCCAGTCAATATCATTAAACAAAATATCTCTACTACTATTACTGCTACAACTACTCGTCACTGTGTCAGTCGCCTGTCCATTCATTTCATCAAAGTCTAAATTAACATTATCGAGATCAATCTCTCGAGCACGAGAACGAGTAATAACAGAAGGTAGGTTCCCACAGGGAAACATTCAAAAAACAATACGCATCATCTCCGTAACAGTCAAAATGGGAAATAATTTGCCTCGTCATGTAACACCAAATCATTAGCAAATAACATGTCAATACCGGGAAAACAGGTAAACTATCGACCACTGCTAGTTTTACCGTACCCTCGTAATACTCAGTTTCTAGATACATGGTTTCGAGAGGATAAGAAGCAATCGTGTTAGGAAATTCCACCCAGAATTACAAAATCATTATTTGAAAATTCAAAGCCATTAGGTACAGACGTTTTTAAAATTAAAGATAGACCTGCACCAGTGTCACGAAGAATCTTAACACTACGTCCTATTCGTTTGTCAACATCAGTGAAAATAGTCCCATTCGATATGTATTTAGCAAATTTTAGTCACTTGTTTTCATGTGATACCTCTTTCTTTGGAGATGTCTCCGCAGAAACAACATTAACGTGTTCCGTATTCCTTTCTAGGTAATTTTCCTAGCAAAGCAATTCGCTTTATATGACCCTTCCTATTACACCAATAGCAGCTTAACCCAGACTCGTGAGATTCTCTGCGTCCACTACCACCACCAGACATACTACTATTCACGTAACTACGCGATACTACACTACCGTTTTTACTGCTATCTACATTACGGTTCACACTTGCATTTTTATCAAAATCAGTAGACCTTTTCTGCTATTGGTTTTCCCTGCCAAATATTTCCATTACGAGGAAGAGAACTTTTTAGACATATCTTCCTTACCGGGTCTTGTCTATGTGCAAGGGAGTACTCATCAGAGGCAATTGCCACCTCCTGTAAAGAATCAATCTTTAACTCCTCTAAATGAATCTTTAGCTCCCTTGACACAGACCTCTTAAATTCTTCAGTCAAAATCAATTCCCTAAACTTTTCAAACGAGTCAACCTCCTTAGACTTTAACCAGTCGTCCATGAACTGTTCTTTCTTTCGGGCGAATTCCACGAAAGTCATATCCGGACTCTTTTTAAAGTTCCTGAACTTTTGTCTGTATGCTTCCGGAACGAGATCGTAAGCTTTCAGGATTATCGCTTTCACAGAGTCATAATCAGATGACAATCCCTCGTTAAGTGTATTGTACACACGCTGCGACTTACCTTTTAAGCGACACTGGATCAAAGTGGTCCACATGTCCCTAGGCCAATTCAACTTCTTAGCAATTCTTTCAAAAGAAATGAAGAATTCGGAAACGTCTTCTTCATTAAACTGGGAACAAGTTTAAGGGCTCTTAACAGGTTAAATCTATCATTATCATTACGATTATTACCATTATCTGCCGACATCTGCAATTTTAACAACTGGATTCATGATCCCTTTCCTTCGCCCTTTCTTCAGCCTGTAGCTGAAGTGCTTTAAAATCCAACTCTTTAATCCTGGATTGCTCCTTCAAAATATCCAATTTCAGTTGGCTTACCTGACCATTTATATCATTATTTCTACTGCCTATTTCCCCATTTTTATTACTAACATTGTCATCTTCCTCAACATCTCTGGCACCTACCACCTTATTTTCACCGTTTTATTACTATTCCCATATTTCCTCATCACTGATGATACC
>NC_061108.1:134194529-134199759 GCF_015104395.2 Macrobrachium nipponense
TTGAAAGTGACGAAAGTGAGATTTCATTTGAAGCAATTGTATAGTTCGGCTAAAAGGAGAGATAGCGTGATATAGAACGCTTCATTCAGTATAAAAATGCTTTTGATATTACTCAGCAAACGACTGAATGTTCCAGTTTTGGTCCCCTAGATAAATAAAATTCAACTGCGATATGAAGTGTATATGATTATCATGAGGTGAAACCGCATGAGTATGATGTTTTGAAGTAAAAGTGATACTCGATTTGATGACAACGAATGTATAAGTTCACATAAATGTACATCACAAGTATTAGTAAGTTCGAGTGAATGCAATACACGGAGATCCTTATGTCAAAGATCATATGACAATCATCAACGAATCACTTGATAAATAAATAAATAAATAAATAAATAAATAAATAAAATAATAAATAAATAAATAAATAAATAAATAAATAAATAATCACTTAGGTTGCCTCCAGGTTACATGACTCTAACCTAAACATTAATGGAGATATATTATTTCATTCATAACCATTTGATACCTCTAAGTTTAGTGAAGCTCAAGCAATAGAAATTCCGTACTTATTGATTTTCTGTTTCAGTTTCTCGTTGGACGAGTGGTATACGTGCTAGCCTACCGATCCGGTAGTCGCGAGTTCGATTCTCCGCTCTGCCAACGAGGAATCAGGGGAAGTCATTTCTGGTGATTAAAAATTCGTTCCTCGATATAATGTGGTTCAGATCCCACGATAAGCTGCAGGTCCAGATGCTAGGTAAGCAGTTAGTTCCTAGCCACGTAAAAAATCCTTCGGGCCAGCACTTGGAGAGCTGTTAATCAGCTCTTCAGTGGTCCAGTTAAACTAAGATATAATTTTTTAAAAATTTTCTGGTTAGCAAAGTAAGAGAAGATAAGCGATGTCTTTTCTAGTTATTTATCTTTTTTTTCAAAATTAGTACAAAAAACCATATATATATATATATATATATATATATATATATATATATATATATATATATATATATATATATATATATATATATATTTCGACAAACGAATAAACCTTGACGGGAATGACTTGAAGCTTTATTTATATTAAAAGACTGTGTAAGCTCACCTGGAGTTTTATACACTATTAAGAACTGTTTAATACAGACTTGTTAAGTTTGTGGAAAATGTCCTGGAGTTTTATATACTATATGAAAAGATGTCCAATACAGACGTGTCAAGATTGTGGAAACTGACTTTGAGATTTATGTAGTATAAAAAAAAATAAAAAAGTGTTCTTGCTTTTTGCATCTTCACTAAAATTGTGACCAAGATTTTCCACGTTACGAAACTAAAGAATTCAAGTGAACTACTAATTAATTCTAAAAAAATAGAAATAATAAATTCAGGTTTCCTCTTGAGTCAGCTCTCGTAAGTCAATACGTTTGTTTAATAAATATCAGAGGTAAATTCAATCTCTGGATAAAGTTTATATTAAAGAAACCTAATGACGTGATGCTTCCGTTGTATGGAGAAGCTGACATTATATAGGTTGGTTTGAAGATATAATAAAAAAGGTCTCCCTCTCTCTCTCTCTCTCTCTCTCTCTCTCTCTCTCTCTCTCTCTCTCTCTCTCTCTCTCTCTCTCTTTGACGAAGCACCGGGTGGGTGGAAAAGATAGGACGTTAGATATCAAAAGAATTTTTCTCTGGGGGTGGGGAGGTGGGGTGGGGGGTAGGGGGTGGGACCCCAGAAAAGGCGCGTTGGAAGATTGCGAAAGGGCACCTCTGATTGAGCTTGGTGTTTGATGTAAGGAGCAGAAAGGGCTTAGGTGATATCATCTAGATTAACCAGGTAAGAAGACCGAGGGGAGGGGGAGCGGTTTCCTCCCAGACTTTTACCAGGTGAGGAGAGGGGGGGGGGCACTCTATATTGAGAATGAGGGAGAATAGTTCATGTTGTATCTCCCTCCAAAATCCACAAATTTTATGCATGAAATCCATGGGGATTTTATTTCTGAGCAATCAATCATTTGATGATACTGATCTAACATATCGACTTCGATTTCAAATACACTTAGACCCTTACTGCGTCTACTATACCTAGCGCTAGTTCCTCGCCTACTAATTGGGTAGTCGCGAGTTCGATTCCCCGCTCTGCCAACGTGGAATCAGAGGAATTTATTTCTGGTGATTAGAAATTAATTTCGGTTCGAATCTCACAGTAAAGCTGTAGGTACCGTTGCTGGTAACCAATTGGTTCCTAGCCACGTAAAAATATCTAAAATCCTTCGGGCCAGCCCTAGGAGAGCTGTTAATCAGCTCAGTGGTCTGGTTAAACTAAGATATACTTAACTACATCTGGCGCAAAGCTGTAAAATTACATACCTGGGCCTGTAATTAAAAGCAAGATATTTCTCCAGTAGGAAATGGTGTGGTAACATAGTACCAATGGCTATATCCAGTTCTATAACAGATCTCCCTGAAGATTATTCGAATATAGAACGGCGAGTAAAATCAAAATCTGACTCAAAAACAAAAAATCCAAAATGGAAATTAGAGCAAAATCCACAGATCTGAAAAAGTCAAAATACGATTTTACTCAATTCTGGCCACGCAGCGATAAGAAAGTGAAAAGAGCGAGTTGGAGAGGTTGGACAGCAAGATAAAACGCTCCAGAAAAGAGAGATGGTGTACAAGGATCTTAAAGGTGGAACAGCTGCACTTACAATTGGTAGAGAGGTTGCAATGCAAAACTGAAGAAACTAAGAAGCAATGAATGCAAAGCAAAACGTCTAGAAATGTGGGTAAATAAGAGAGAGCGATAATTTACAAATTTGACAGACAACCTGCTTTACTCTTAAGCGCAAGATGGAGGAAGTGAAGAAACCCAGAGTAGACAGACGAATTTCAAGAGGAAATGTTACTAATCTTCTTCTTCCTTCACGGAGGCACCATTGGACTTCACGACATTTCCACCCATTTTATCTCGTTCCTTTAAAAGCGTCAGAAGATGGATTCCACAGCCCACATTTGGGCCAAGTAATATATCATAAGGGGAGAGGATGGCAGAATTATTCTCTTTTTTAAAGACAAAAGGCAAGTCCGCCCTTCCCCTGAAAAATATGCAATAGAATTAAGACTACCCCTCGGTCAATTAATTCCAGAGGATGGAGGAGAACTAAACTGAAGTTCGAACGATGTGGAATAATCTCCGTTCAAAGGCATGGCGGTGTAAGAGTGAGATTACATCAATGTTTGGAAGTATGCTGGTTGGAACATTGCCCCTTTGCACGAAAGGGTGTCTCTGTGGGGGAGGGAGATTGGGAGGGGGTGAGGGTATGCCATAAGGTTATGATACTCTTTCGTGAAAGTTAGTGGTTAGATAATGGTTATTATATTAGGACGGGTATTTACAGTCGTTTAAATACCTCGTAGCCGGCTGCACGTTTATTTGTCTACGTGTGTGTCTTTGCTTCGATTTCTATATATATATATATATATATATATATATATATATATATATATATATATATATATATATGTGTGTGTGTGTGTGTGTGTGTGTGTAGTGTGTATGTATGTGTGTGTGTGTGTGTGTGTGTATGCGCTGTATACGTTTATTTGTTAGGCGGTATCGTATGGATTTCTAGTACGTAATTGGATAATTCGTAACTCGAAGGTGAAAAAACGTTTATTGGATGAGTAAAAGGATATATAATTGTTTTTTGCACCCATTTCGTTGTCCCCCTCCCTCTCTCTCTCTCTCTCTCTCTCTCTCTCTCTCTCTCTCTCTCTCTTCTTCTTCTTCTTCTTCTTCTTCTATTATCCTGTTTATATTGCTTCAGCAGTATCGCCATCACATATTAGTGAGGCTTTGTATACATTCCGTGGATTCTCAAAATTGTGCATTAACCTACATATATATATGTGTGTATATATATATGTGTGTATATATATATGTGTATATATACATACATACATATATATATATATTATATATATATATATATATATATATATATATATAGTATAGCTTACGATTGGAATTAGGACTGAATAACCACATACATAACATTAGACTTTTTTTAATAACATGTTAAAGGTTGGCAGTTGCCTGTATGTATACCTATGATTTACGCTTTACCCCCCCCCCCCCTCCCCCATCCCTGGGATATTTAATAAGGACTCCCCTGTCGACATTCTGTTTGTTACTGGTATATATCCACCTAAATCGTCCCTCAAGGATTAAATGATTCAGGTCATACACGAAACTCCACAAAGTGTATGAGATTGACTTAATACCTGCCCGGTATGACATCGTGTATGAGGTGGTAAATGAAAGGAGACATATACTTATCATAAATCAAACTGTAATTATTCTCATTGATGTTATTATATCCCCATCTTTTATTGCATATACACTACATATACTGACCACTAGCGGATCCAGGGATTTGAGGGGGGGGGGGCACCTGGGTACGTGGGGACCCCGTCCCTCATGAAACATGATGCCAAACTAATAACATTGAAGAGTTAGTTAACATAAATGAGATATAGCGGATGCAAGGGAGAGAGAGAGACGGGAGTGGGGCACCTGGGTATATGGCGCCTCCGTGCCCCATGATAAATAATGCCAAAATAATAATACTGAAGAGTTAGTTAACATAAATGAAAGACATAAAAATGGGGGAAAAATAAAAAATCTATTATAGAAATAATAATATTTTGAGAAAGAAGTAGTAACAATAATTTAAATGATAATAATAATGAATTCGGTATTTCCTGATAATTTCATAATGTTTCCGGATCCACTAGTGATACAGAGCAGCATTTAATGTTCCTACTTGGTTGCAGTTATGGAACAATTTCGTCCAGCCAAATCATTTATAGTTTCATTCTTCTTAGTTTGGGGGATTTTGGTAAATATTATCAGAAAATTTTTCAACTTTCCTCTGTTTATCTACGAAACTTATTTCACCAAAAGCTTTCATATCATCCCTACTGATGGACTAATTCGACTCAATTTACTTAAATGTTGAAATATAAAGAGTCGTCTTAACATGGTTCGGTGTCTTTGATGTCTCCGGTCAGGGGGGAGGTATATTGGCATTCTCACTCTTTCTCTCTCTCTCTCTCTCTCTCTCTCTCTCTCTCTCTCTCTCTCTCTCTCTATCTTTTCGATTGCACAGTTTATTGTCAGGCGACATGTGATTTCCTTACCATTATCTTTTCAGATGAGGAGCTGCAAGTTAGCGATC
>NC_061108.1:134200259-134202759 GCF_015104395.2 Macrobrachium nipponense
TGGCATTGTTAATTTTTGTTTTTTTAGGGTAAAAAATTTATTTTATAACTTGGATCTATTTTTCGATACAAAATGCATTTTAACTATTAAGTCGATATTTCTTTTGCTACAACACGCATAGTTTTTGTTATTATTTCATTTTTTTTAATAATATAACTTTTAATTATTCTATATAAATAAATAACTTTTTACATATAAATAAATAAATATAAGAAAATATAATAATACCCATTTTTACATTATATACAATTTACAGTCTTGTATAATAAACGATAAACTGTAAAAGTAATATTTTCTTTGAAAGATAATAAATTTAACCATTTCATAATATTAATATTACTGTTATTAATGCATATCTTTATACATTTCTTGGGATATTGAATTTAAAAATTATTATATAAAGGCTGCATTAAAAGACTGCCTTCTATTGTTCTAACTGGACTAGTTAGTGGTGGCGAATACGCTCTCATATCTTCATTGTATCACAGTCCAAGCGCCCCCAACCCAATTTGCGCCCCCCTATATGGTAGATTATAGCGGGAACCAAATTTGGTGAATAATTTTGATCAATACCGTTGTCGTAGGATTTTTGTGATTATAGTGTGCGGGAATGGTGATAATTTTGAAAAAAAAAAAATCAATTCTAACCGTTGTTTTAAAAGGATTTTTGGTAGATTATATAGTGTCGGGAGTGGTGATGATCATTCAACCGTTTGTTTTCGTAGGATTTTACCATCAAGGTTTCCCGGTTCAGAACCAAAAAAAAAAATATAAAAAAAGAAATTATATAAGAGATATACTATTACTCAATAATGACTGTCATTACTAACAACTTATTTTTGAAAATATTTGAAAATTTAGATAACCACGAAAATGCTATATTGGGTAAAGAATGTTTATTTAATATATTTAAATTATTGATGTTAGTGGCAGATGATAAAACTTTGGAAGAAATAAATCAACAAGAAAAGACAAGAAATGCGATCATCAACGAAGTGAACAATACGTTACCATCATCGTTTGAAACAAAAACATTGTCGTGTATATTTTCCCTCAAATTGTCGCAGACGACATTGATATTAATTTTGTTGATAAAATCAAAAATATAATGCATGCAAACAATGCAACAACGTTTAAAATAGTAATTAATAATGGAGAAAATATTGAAGATGAAACAAAAAATGATACAATTGATGCTACTCATTTATTAATGAAATATATATTTTATTCTAAAACTATAATGAATGGAAAATGGAAATATCCATTTGTACTGGAAAATACTAGAGATTTAAATTTTTCCATTTCACCCAATGAAGAAATAAAAGTGCCAATGATGAAAAGGACTTATACTACTATAAAAACGTCATTGTCAATGAATTTTGGCGATTTGACATGTAACGTTTATCGTTTTCCATATACGACCAATGGCGTCGTTATGTTGACCATTCTACCGAGTGAAATATCTACAGTTAAGGAATTAACCAATCATATTATCCCCATATGGGTGGGTAATGTTATAAAAATGATAAATGCATCAGGAGTAGGACATCCGTTACGATAAATATTTATATGCCCAAATTTAAATTTGAACGATCTTACAAATTAAACGGCGCGTTAAATAAAATACCCGAATTAAGTTTATTCATAAAAGATGGAGCGAATTACCACAAAATGTTTAAAAAGGATTCTATTTGCGGCCAAAGCATGCGGTTTATTTATTTTGAATCGAAGGTGGAGATTGAAAATGACGAAACTGGAACGAAAGTTAAGGCTGTGGAAAAAAAAAACAGAATAACATTTATTTAGATAGACCCTTTGTATATTGTATATGCGATGAAATAAATAATAGAATGTTATATTTGGGCACAATTACAAAACCTGAATATGAATGAAAATATTTTTGGATAAAACCAATGTTAATATTGTTTTAGTTAAAGGCTTTTGTGTACTTAATGTCAAAGAAGCATCATTTGACTTCCATGGTTGTATATGAATTTTTATTGCGAATATTATATTCAAAATCAATATAACAATGTTTATCTTTGAATGAACAATTAATTTTATAGTGAGTTTTTAAAATTAATTTTGCTAATTTCGATACGCATGTAATACTCTTTTTGAAAAATTTATATAAAAAAATGTAAAGATTTGAATCATCACAATAAAAGAATTTTGATAATTCTGCTATAGTATTGCCGTCTCGAAAAATATGTTGTTTAATTAACTTTCCTATAGTTTGTCTATGAAGATGGCGATTTGAATTTGCCGTCACCTTTCGTTGAATCGAAAATTTATGACGTTGACGTTGACAACGATGTCTCTTAAACAAAGGCATGTATACTTCAGCAAAAAGGTTAATAATGTCGTATATACCTTCAATTGAATTATTAGTAGATGATAATAATATTGCTAGGGTATGATTAATTACATTTGTATCTAAGTTTATTCCCATGCCTTTAGTTATATTCCTAATATATTTTTTCATTTTCTTGATACATAA
>NC_061108.1:134210259-134212759 GCF_015104395.2 Macrobrachium nipponense
TTGCCTTTGAACCCTTTTGAACTTCCCGACAATGAGGAACTTTTTCAATTAAATCTGGCGGCTGTTCGTGCACTCGGCTGCCTTGGCTGGCCGCCATTGATCTCCTGACCTCTCTTGACCTCTCCTGACCTCTCTTGACCTCGTCTCCAACTTTGGTGGCTCCCTAATTTATGACTGGTTGCAGAAGTCACCCAGGATTTTTTTTATTATTATTATTTTTTTTATGGAAAGGGTGGGGTGGGGTAGTGAGGGCGTTTTTTGATATTTTCGTAAGGGTTCTGTGGGCGTTGTCTGTATATTTTCGTGAGAATATTGGTTCTGTGGGCGTTTTTTCTCTCCTTTTCTTTTTTTTAATCATTTATTATTTTTTTCTTTTTGAGGATATAGGTTCCGTGGGCATTTCCTTTTTTTCTGTGAGGATCTGGGTTTCGTGTTCTCTCTCTCTCTCTCTCTCTCTCTCTCTCTCTCTCTCTCTCTCTCTCTCTCTCTCTCCTCTCTCTTTCTTTTTTTGAGAATTTTGGTTTTGTGGGTGTTTTATTATTTTAATATTTTTTTTACGTTAAGGACACCTGGTAATATTTGCTGTCTTGGAAATTGTTTTACTTTTGTTCACTTTGTTAATTTTAATTTTTAATGTTTCTTGTTGAATGTTCGGAGAGATTAAAATTTTCGTTGTCAAAAAAAAAAAAAGAAGTAAGGAAAGGCTGCGTCAACAACAAGCGAATCGAATCGATTCAATTCACGAAGAATCAAACGAGTCATGATTCGTCTTGTAATCGTTTATATACATCAATCGAATCGGCATGATTTGAATTGACTCGGTTCGCTTGGTGTACAGAAACGGCTAATTTGAAATTGGTGTGGCGAATCAAGACAAATCATGAATCGCGTTGATTCTTCGTGAATTGAATCGATTCGATTTGCTTGCTGTAAACGCAGCCTTAGACTAAGTCCTCATACCCTGTGCATGCTGATGTTGCTTTATTATAATAATGGCAAATGTTATCTTTTTTTAAAAAAAGGGCCAAAACTTACTGCTGTTCATAAACGAAGACTCGAGTTGGGCGTGGGTGGAGAGAGAGAGAGAGAGAGAGAGAGAGAGAGAGAGAGAGAGAGATAGAGAGAGTGTGTGTGGGTGGAAAGGTCCGAAAAGGTCAGAGCCTCGATTATGGAATTTTTTTGTTGTTTTTCTTTCGTTTCCCCTTTCCGTCGTTTTATGCAAAAACATAAACATAATTTTTAAGAAAAAACAAAAACTTCATATTTACTGGCGGTTATACAGTAAATTAGTGATAACTGATTTATATATAATATATATTACATATATATATAATATATATATATATATAAATAATATCTATAAAAAATAAAATATATAAACCATCATAAAAATATGATATATTATATATATATATATATATAGATATACATAGATATATATTATATATATATATAATATAATAATATATATAGATATATTATAATATACATATATATATATATATAAATATATATATGATGACGACTTGCAGCGAAAAGCCTGAACCAAAATATGTGGCTTAATTGAAAATTTGTGCCTGTAATAACATATTTATATTTACACACACATAGGGTATATACATATATATATTGTATACATTTCATTTGTATACATGTATAAGCTGTACATATATAATATGCATATATATATATATATATATATATATATATATATATATATATATATATATATATATATATATATATATGCGTCCACATACATACATAGTACATATCAGCAAAAATGTCTATATATACATGAGATATATAGACATTTTTGCTGATATGTACTATTTATGTATGTGGACGCATATATATATATATATATATATATATATATATATATATAATATATATATATATATATATATATATATATAATATGCATATTATTATATATGTACATTTGTATACATGAAATCCATAACATATATGCATGCACCTACACACACGCACACATATACATATATATATTGTGACGAAGTGCCAAGTATCTGGTTACTACACTTACCATTCATTAATTGTTACCTCACAACAGCCAGACACCTGAACCTTCATCACAGGTACTAAACGACTGAATACTCTAAAGCAACAGTGATCCCTTAAACAACTTAACAGGTGTGAGGTAATCTTGTAAGTAATTAAATTAATCAAAGGGCATCACTCCATCAACAACTTTAAAAGTCTAATTATTTCTCTGATTTCAGAAGTCTAAGTACTTCCCTGGTTCTAAGTCACTTCAAGTAAATTGAAGGAAAACAGATCAATTACCGCTCTCATATTTCTACCTAACATCAATATTTATATACTGGTTAAAATTAAAATACTCATAAAAATTTTAAATACAAAAATTTATTATCAAACTCAAAATTTATAAGTGAAATTCACAATATCAGGGAAAATTACTGTTACTTCAAAACAAAGTAAATTTTAATTAATTCTTGAATTAAATAAAATAAAA